>NC_047655.1:2265049-2419355 GCF_902201215.1 Prunus dulcis | reverse complement strand
CACTATCTCTCACTATCACTCACTCTCTCATCTATCTTTTCACTATCTCTCACTCTCTCATCTCTCTATCACTATCTTATCTAATTCTCCCACTTCTCCCTCTCATTCTCACTCTCTCTCAATCTTGCCAAAAGGTATATTCTCTCCAAATTTTAAATTTTTTTCATTAATATGTGTTTTTGGAGTTAGTTTTGAGTTTGTGTGGGGTTTGGGGTTGAGTAAAGGGGAGAGATTGAAGTTTGGGTTTGATTTGTGGTATAACAATTTTAGGGGAGATTATACATTCTTTTTTTTTGTTGTTGTTGTTATTTGACCATATTTGTTTTTTTTGTAGGTAATCATTGAGACTTTGATGGCTAAAGTTGAGGATTAGGAAGCTATCAAAACATATTATCCACCACTACCACCACAATATGCTTGTATTAGAATTTTATTATTGTACTTTGTTAATTCATGTGTACATTTTGAATATTATATATATATATATATAAATATTTATTGGATAATTTGATCACTATTTTTCATATGTAATTTTATTTTGAATATGTCAATTTAAATTAAAGTAATTAAGAAAAATCTTACAATTAAATTAAATTTAAAAAGTAAAAATTTGAAAAAATTACTATAATTAAATTAATATCAATTTAAATTAAAGTGATTTAAAAAAAAATCATACAATTAAATTATATTTAAAAAGTAAAAATTTGAATAAATTAATATTAAAGAAATAATAATAAAAAGTAAAAATTAGTTTATTTTAATTAAAAAAATTTAAAACACAAAAAAATATTTCGTCGCGCAAATATTTGCGAGACGTTATTGTTCGTCGCGCAAAACTCTAAAAATGTGGGCGGGTACAAAAAATGGAACGCGGGAATTTTTTATTTTTTAAATTTTTTTGAGACTTTGCACGACCAATGTTTTTCGTCCCTCAAAACTTTGCGCGACGGATTCCGCGCGACGAAGTTTTTGTCGCGTTAAAATTTGTGCGACTACAATGTATTTTGCGCGACGAAATTCTCTTCGTCGCGCAAAGTGTAAAATGTAGTAGTGAATTTGACAGTAGACTTCTTAGCAATTGGAATAATTTGTTATTATTTATTTTATTATTTTGGTTATGTGTATTTTTTTTATTTGCTCATAGCCTTCTGGAATTTTTTACCAGATGATGACACGGGAGCAAAATCACAATCAAGTGAGTTTCCATAGGTGCACCATTCTTGCTTCGATGCTCGATTCTTGGATCTCTTCAGGTGCTTCAAGACTTTGAAATGTAACTAATCAGTTTGCTAGACCATGCTTAACAAAATGTTGAAGTTTAATTACTCTGGTAGTACAATTTCCCTTAATTTCCATTTGGACAAATGTAACTTGACAATGGATTTGTTGATCTTTCTAATATGTTTGGAGCTATTTTTTTTCTTAATGAAAACTCTCTATTCCGGGCTATCTTATGGTTGAAAAGGAAGAAAATAGTTATACTTGGATAGATTGTATTGTTATAATGTAATTCTAAAAGTAATATTAAAAGTAATAATATTTAATATCATAACGTGCAAAGAGTGTTGTTGAAATGTAAAACAACAACATGCGCATGAACATTGTCAATCAGACATACAACAACACGCAGAACACGTTGTTGTTCTATACTTTCACAACATGCGCACGTTGCCATTACTGGTGTTTACAACACGCGATCAAATCAAGGACAACATGCAAAGCGCGTCATTGAAAGTCATGAAGCTTTTAACGACACCGGCTTCAACAATGTGAGCCGTGTGTTGTCAATACATTTTCACAACGCACAATGTGAGTTGTTAAATGACTTTTTTCTTGTAGTGAATGATTTAAAATTGGGTCAAGTCCATTGCTTATGCATTATCTAACCAATTAACAGCTCTTAAACTCTTTTATTTTGATAGAACAAAGTCTATTATATTGGTTTGAATTTGATATAAAAAAATGCGTGAAAGATATTGGTTGTGATAGAGAAAAGAATTCATTACTTTGGTACATAGGATTTTTTGTGTCAATGGTTTTCTCTATAGGTCACAAAGTTTTATTTAAATCCTTGTATATCATTAAAATATTTCACACTTACAAATTAAAAGATTACAAGCTAAGCTTGGCATATCTTTTCTTAATTTTGATGGAGTGTGTGAAGGAATTCATTATTTTGGATAAACTCACAAGAAAATGAGAATTGATGTGGCTAACCATCATTCAAGAGTTTATCCAAACCAAGGTAATGAATCATTATTCCTAAAATACCCTATAATTACTAATTATTTAAGTCCTACAAATTCCTGAATGAACAACTTGAATTTTACTGTACCATCAAAAACACCAAAAAATGAAACCATCTGGCCATCAACGTCAGATATATTTGCCTCAAAATAATCCTTCATTGAGGGCCTTTTACCCTTGAAACTGGAAAATTCATAGTTGAACCTACGACTCCTAGTGAGAAAGCTAACACAAACAACACAAACAATTATCACCACATTCTGGATTGCATTTGCTGCACAAAAACAACAAAAACAAACCAACTATCTTCATCAAGTTGTACAACGATTAAAACCCACAAACTAAATCAACCACAAGAACACTGTGCAAACTGAAGTTCCACTTCAAAGTTCAAAAACGTGCAAGCATATACAGAGAGTGAGAGAGAGGGAACACTTTGAGACGTAGGAGGAGACTGGGAGAAAGCTTGGAAAGAGAGAGAGTGAGGACGAGCGTGGAGAGGGAGGAGGGGCATTTGTCCTTATAAGTCATTTTACAAAGAAATAAATTTGTTCTTAAAATTTTGAAAATAAGGTGGGTGGAAAATAAATACAGATAGATAGAAATAACAGCACTCTTTCTAATCCTTGTCAAGAAGTATCAAAAAAACTATTGTTTTATAAGAATTATCGAACATGCACGATGACGTTTTAAAGCACGGTGTGGCCAAGCCCGTTAACTAGTGAGACCGTCACTCAAGCCCAATCCCACCATTGACAGCCAATCAAGTTGAATTGAAGAGGAGAGATTCACAGCAAGCCTCGACTCTCAGCCACCGTTCTCTGTCTTGGTACAGTAGGTCAGGTATATTTCATCACGAATTCAATTTGGTTGATTTTCGCTCTGTTGATTTAGTGAGATATATATATGCTTCAATTGCATTCATATCATTATAATTTGATTTGATTTGATTTAGGTTTGGGGGTTAGGGTTTTGGGATTCTTCTAGCATTGCATAATAGAGTTGGAGAAGAGGAGAGGCATATGACAACAGCTATTCGGTCTGTGGTTGGAAAGTTGGGGAGTAAATACTCTTCATGTTGTCACAGCAAAGGAAGAGCAGTAGCAAACATGGTTAGGGTTGGGGACTTTCAAATTAGGAGCTCAGTAGTCAGCAACTACAATATTGACCGTGATGTCTTGTTTTCAATTTCAAAGCCGCCTCCTTCTTATGGTTATTCCTCTCGCCATCCTTTTCTTTTTGGTAACCACCATAAGAAAGCTCTGCCAGTTCTGCAGTATTTTAAGTCGCCCGGTGTAAGTATGATATTACCCTTTTGCATCTAATGCGTAAATGATTTCTACTTTTGGTACATGTATGTATGCAATTCACTTTTACGGTCTTACTTTAGGGATTCGGAGGTGGTCATCGTGTAGCTCCTTATTCTATGGATAATCCCAATACCATAGCTCTTGCCATTTTCGCTGTGAAAGAGTACAACAAGGAAAAGGTTTGAACATATTGAAAAAATAATTAATATTTACTAATCGTAGTTTTGTTTGTTGTTGGTATTAATGTTTAATTGTTTGAACTCTACATTTCTCTTTTAGAATGCCAAACTGCAGCTTGTGAGAGTTTTGAGGGCATGGTACAGATGTACTGGTGGTTCGATCTCATATTTTTTTACAATGGAGGCAGTTTATAAGGGTGTGGTTAAAGTTTACCAAGCATTGGTTTTTGTACGTAGCCGCGAAAGGGAGCTAAGATTGTTTGGTCTTCTTAATGTTGATAACGGGAGTTTGTTAAAACTAATTGTTAAAGGACCTACAAGATCTTATGAAGGACTATCTGCGTACATAGGTAACTATATTGATTACACATTTTTCTTTATGATATATGGTACTTTCAAATGCACTGATTGGCATGAGTGTTTCATTGTCATTTCCACAGACCCATGGCACGTCAAGAAGAAGATTCCAAGAAAGACAAGCAGAAATTGTCTTGAGGAAGAGATACTAAGCACCTTACTGCACATGTCACCTCTCTGATAATATTAAGCTGCATAAATTTGAAACAAATATTCATGGTGTATATTCATCATGAGTTTTTTATTTTGTATTGTTGACAGAGCACCAGTTTAAGTTTTGCTTTTTAGTAAAGCTTGAGATTTTGTCTTGGATATACTTTAAAGAGGGAGGGGATCTATGATTTGGTTAAAAACTAGGGAGATTCACTATTATACTCAATATGGGGGCCCAAATTATAAAAATACCCTATATAAAATGGACTTTAGAAACACACCCAAACCCCATTTACAACATAACAAAAAAGCTTTTAACTTCTTATAAATTACAAAACTGCCATCAATTTCTTAAAACAAGCCCAACCCCAAAATCTCATAAAAATACACAAAGCACTCAATAGGGCATCAAAGTAATTTAATAATCAATATTAAATTCTATAAGGCTAGCTATCATTTTTTGGGTTTTTTTTGGGTTTGTTTATAGGAATTCAATTGTATAGGGTTTATTTATAATATTAGTGCTAGAAATGGGTATATCACTAAATATCTCTAAAAACTATTTATGACTATCATAATCTTTAAAAAAGAAATTGGTTTTGGGGGGTTTGGATATTTATTATTTTCTTATATATATGTAGAGGTGGGCTCTACTTGCCACGTCACCCCTTTAATTGATGGATAATTATCCATGCGTATGAGATTACAAAGGTACCTTTCTTTTGACAGGGTAATGGAGATGGGGAAGGTGGGGGTTGATTGGGCGGTGGGGCTGGTTGAGATGAGGGAAAAGGTGGTGGGGGCTGACGATTGATGGCCAAAAAAAAATGAAAAAGAAAAAAGGAGATATTTTTATCCTAATATTTTTTTAATACCTATTTTAAATAATTTCAAGCATTTTTATATTTAATTTGAATTTTAAATTGTTAAATTTATCAAAATACCCACGCCCACGTCAAGTTTCAATGGGGCTTATCTACTCTTCCTTTTATTCTGATTGGGCTTGTATTTTGTTCAAAATACCAGTGAGGGCTCCCGTTAACGGCCTTGGGCTTACAGTAGATAAAACGGTATCGTTTTTGTTTTTAGAATGCATGAAGCGGCGATGAGAGACCTTTCTCTTTAGGGTTTAGGCGTTAATTAAGTTCACGGCCACACGCTCCTGAAAAGGAGGCAGGTAGGTACAAAGAAACTCCCTTTTTGGTTTTGTTAGAGGCCATGGGCAATGGTTCGAACGGCCAGGAAGATGGGTTGATAATCGTTTCTATTATTTGTATTATTAGATTTTCTAGCTATATGTATGGCTTATTAATTAGTGTGATTTCATTGATGCCCAGGTTATGGCTGTTCGTTCTGTGCTTGGAAAGCTGGGTAGGAGTAGATTTATTCCCGACAATGGAAGACATATCATGGTTGGGAGTTCTCCTACTGTTTGTTCCTCTCCTCATCACCCTTTTGATTATTATGGGGTCGTCCATGATCGAAACAAAGCGGATCAAAAAAGCAACCCTTTTCTTCTTGGATCTCTTATGAAAGAGGTGCGTCATGCGTGTGTATATTAATTATGTTATTGCCTTCACTTTCATTGCAATTCAATTCAAATATCAAGTGTTGATAGACTCATGATTCAATTCACAGCCACTTTATCGTCATTTGGATTTTGGAGGACTAGGACCTGCTCGTTTCGCCATCGAAGAGTTGAGGAAGAAAAGGGTTTCATTTTTTTTGCCCTTTTTTCTTTAGTACAGATGCATTACTACAATATATGCAAGATTTAGTCTTTCCTAAGAAGAGCTTCTTTATTACTAATGGTTTTGTGGATTATTATTGACACGTTTGATATATGTCTAATGATTTGGTATCTCTTGTAGAATATCCAACTGCAGTCTGTGAGAGTGTTGAGGGTGTTAGCAAGGAAACATGTTGGCTTGCCACGATATGATTCTTACTATGATCTACTGCTGGAGGCAGTTGATGCCGATGTGATGAGATATTTCGAAGTAACAGTGTCACTTAGTTCCAGGGATGACTTGTGGTTGGAAGACTTTTGTCTTCTCGTTGATAATAAAAAACCTATAAGATTATATTATCACCTAGGTACTATAATTATGGCATGCTGCTTTCACAATATCCTTAAGAATTTAGTATTAGTAATGTGATCATTCGAGGACTCACTTGTTAGTGTAGTTTAACTATACAAACCGTCACTAAAAGAAAAAGCATTAGTAGCCACTGACATCAGTTGTACAGAATGGCTAGAGGTACTATTAGTGTCTAATATCACAATGGTCACCAATAACTGTGGCTGTTAGCTATTAGCCATTGATGTTGCCCTTTAGCCACCTCATCCTATGCTACTAATTTCAGTGACTATTAAGGGTTTTTCTTTTATTGTTGATTTTTCAAGTCTTTACTCATAGATCATCCTTGGAAAAAAAAAAATGCGGAGTTGGTGGGGTTAGTCTGCTAATGATATTCCTAATTATGCATATGAAGTAGTTCTTGTGGATGACAAACCCGAAAATGTGAGAATGTTGCATATTGATGAATGAATTGAATTTTTTGCTTGAAACAGACAACTTTTTTGATGCATCTGCTAAGGCTCGAGAGCAGTTATCATTTGGTATGCGAAAAGGAAACCTCTCTCTGCTGCCTCCCTCAGCCCTCCCTCATCTCTCATACACAAACCCGGGACACAAAGAGGAAACCACTGCTCCAAAACGCAGGTATTCATATCAGTTATGTTTGTTGTCGTCTTATTTTTGGGTTTCCACAGTTCAAGTAATTTTTTTTTTTTAAAAAAAAAACCTTACGGGTTTGATTCTGGATCTGGATTCCTCAGAGGTCGAACGAATGCATGTGAAGCGGCGAAACACTTCGGTCCAGCCCCCGGTGTACCTCAAAAGTACACCAAACCTTATGTCCGGTCAAAGAGAAGGAAGTTTAAGAAGGCTAGAGGAAAGAGGAACAATGAGGGCTTTAGAGGTTGAATCATTTAGAATTGAAAATGCTATTTCTAGAACCTAATTTTGCTTGTCTTTAAGTGTCTGGTATCATGTTACCTTCCCTGACCCTTCTCCGTAATTAGGAATGTTTTCATAATTCTTGTATTGTTCTAACCTAGTTCGCCAGTATTTTTCTCTAGTAATGCTAAGTCTATCCCAAGGAATACCTTGGATGTCTTTTCCTTTTCTTGCTTGAGCAGCAGTTGTATCAGCTGCTTTGCTATTCTGCATGAGGTCCATAGAATTATTCATATTTATTAACAAAAGTAACCACAGAGAAACTTGAAACATACGACACCCATAAAAAATTGTAATAATGTGAACACAGACCCATATCATAAAGGGAAGTAAGATTATAAATAACAATATCTACTGAAGCTGTGAATATGTCATATATCTCATAAAGCATATAGGTATGTCACAAACCAAGTAGTCACATTCATCAACATCAGAATCTGAGCCGCCCATTTCTCTACCACCAAACTCGTCATCCACATCATCATCTACATCATCCATTTCGTATTCCGTATTCATATGGGAGTGGCTGCAGTACACTAAGAAATTCAGATCGGAGGAGAAGAGAGAAGAGAGATAGAGATGGAGGTAGGAGGGGGCAGGGAGAAAAAGTGTGTGCGAATGTTAATCCACTGGTTTTCGGATTGTCGTGCGAATGAGAAAGAAAGGTTGAAGGGAACCTTGCGAAAAGGACGTGCTTGTTTTTTTTTGGTTGTTGTTCGTATTTGTATGTATTTGAGTGTCGTATTTATTTGTATTTATTTTATTTTTTTGGACGAAGTCGTATTTATTTGTATTAATTTTCAGATTTGTGTCCATTTTAAAGTCGGTTACATATTTCTACAGATGCTGGCTTTCTATTTTTGGACTTCGGCTGCACCCAAAATACAAACCCCAATAGTCAGTCAAATTCCAAAATTTAGGGTCCAGCCCAATTGCTTCTATGCCCCATTTCCTTCGCATTCCGATTCAAATTGACCAAAATACAAGACCTCTCTCACGTCATATCGCTAAAAGAGATGTTGGAAGAGAGAAGGCCAACTTAAAATTAGAGATTGATAGCCTTGGTTGAGAAAGATGCAATGGAATTGACACTTATATTTGAGTAAGAAAATTAAAAGTGCAAGCTTGTTGTGTGTATATATATATATATATATATATATATATATATATAGATATATATAGATATGTGTGTGTGTAATTAAAGGGGAAGGCAAAATCATCAGCGGAATATATAACACAGTTAAAAGAAAAATGAAAAGAAATTCATTCTTAATAGTATGTTGAAAGTTGACAAGCTTTGCTATAGTGGTTGTGGCCCTCCCCCTTCCCCATGCTTGTCACTCAGGATCGAAACCCATGCCGGCAATGTTGAAATGGGATATCATGATCTTTTATTTTATGAAATGGTGCATGAGTATGGGATAAGACCTTCTTGGCCGTGCCGGGCAGCCATCATGTCAATTGCTGGAAAAGCCTAATTCGGTTATATGGGGTGTGTTACTTGGTGACATGAGGAGAGGGAACCTTGCTTTCAAGCACAACTTGAGCCAATATGTCTGATGACAGACACGGCTGCTGGTAGAAAAGGAAACTGCAAGTAAAATTGGAAGCTCATCAGAGAAAATGACTTAGAGACAACTTATAGACTGAGCTTCATTGAAATAGATGGCGTGGTCCATGAGTTTGAAGCAGTGACTATTAATCATAGCAAAGCTCTTTCTCTCTCTCTTCTCTTCCCAGAGTTTCTCTCTCATCCTTATTTTTCTTAAGATATCATTCTCCCTACGCTATGAAAAAAAAAAAAACCTAACAAAAAGACTAAACTTAAAAACTTGTTCGTATTCACAGATATGGACTTAGTCAAGTTGGCTAAAGTGAATGTGCTCTGCACTATGCACCCTAGTTCGAATCCCCCTCTTTGTAGTTTATATTAAATCAAAGTAAAATATCGCTTGTACAAAAAAAAATTTATTCGTATTCATACTTGGCCACGAAATGAATTGCATTTTAACTCATTTACGATTAATGCAAACGTTATGCTTCACCAAGTATCATTTTTGTGATCATAAAAATAAAATCATGTGCATAGCACAATGTTTTTGTAATAAAATCATGCGCGTAGCCTATCTAAAGGGTAAATCTTCCGATATTATTCTAATTCATTTCAATTCAATTCCATGGCTTTGTTGTTACATAGTTTGGAGCTTTTTGGCAAAATTGATGATGATACCTTCATTTGTCGCAGCGACAGAAGAGGTTTGGCTTCAAGATCATGAATTTTTCAACCAATTTCAATTTTCCTTAAGCTTTACCGAGAGTCCCATGGTGGTTATGTTTTTGTCACGACCCAACTCCCCTAGCAAGATATTATCCAGTTTGGGCCTCCCCCCCTCAGGGTTTTGTTCTTGGGCTCAAGCTAATACTATCTTGCCCAAAAGGTCTCTTGCTAGGAAGAGAAGTGCCCACACATACAAGGCACTTCACCTTTCCCTCCCCGAGCGATGTGGGATTACTCACCGTTCTTGTTTCCCCAAGACACGGGTCTTACAATCCACCCCCTTTGGGGCCCAGGTTCCTTGCTGGCACATTTCCGATCGGGGTCCAGCTCTGATACTATTTGTCACGTCTCGACTCCCGTAGCAAGATATTGTCCTTTTTGGGCATCCTCCCTCACGGTTTTATTCTTGGGCTTAAGCTAATGATATCTTGCCCAAAAAGCCTCTTTCTAGGAAGAGAAGTGCCCACACATATAAAGCACTTCACCTTTCCCTCCCTGAGCGATGTGAGATTACTCACCGTTCTTGTTTCCCTAAGACTAAGGGAGTCGGATCATGACAGTTTTTGTTTCATTTATGTAGTCGACTAGTGCAGACCAATATTCCTCACATGCAATGGCGGATCAGACTACCCCATGGCAGCTCTGGAAATGGCTTGAAGGTCCTTGGTTTCTCTTGGCAGCCATGGAAGACGACCCCATGGAGAAGAAGATGCAAGCTGCTAGGGAGAAGAAATAGGGAGGAAGAGAGAGAGAGAGAGAGAGAGAGAGAGAGAGAAGAAAACCAGAGGGAGAAGAAAAGAGAGAGGGGTAGGAAGAAGCCGACACAAATTTTAATAAAAATAGATATTTTGTTAGGGTTTTTTAAATATTTTTTAATTATGTTGGGTACACCTATAAATATTAAAAGTATACATCAATAATATAAAGATATCATATGCCATAGTGGTCTGTGAATTGAAAAGGACTTTAAGGTCAATGGTTCGATTGTGTTCCCTTTTTTTTTGTAATATTCAAGGTATTTTGTTATTTGGGTTACATAATACATATATGAGCTTGATTTATTGAATGATGTTTTTATTAAATTGAATAAGTTTGGTGTGTTTTTAGTTTTTTATTTTTGCATTGTTTCATCTTAAAAAGAAAATCGGAACTTTAACACTATGACCCCATAGAGTAACAATCCTGGATCCGCCACTGCTCACATGTTACCTTTGATGGCTGCTGCTACATCTGTTCCTGGCCCAGAAAAGATTCCTCCTCATTTGAAGACTCATTTCATTGAGTTGAAGGGTGCACAAGTGAAGGTAAGCAGGTGTTTCTGTTGAGTTTATATATATTAAATGTTACACGAGAAGGGCACTATTGTTTGTTACACTTTAATCATTTTAAATTTTTTGTCCAACCCGTCCGGGTTTTCTTCATGAGTTTTTTTATACACTAATTTGTTTCTTTTCCATTGCAGATAGTTTCGTTTTTAACATATTTGTTGAAGAGCTTTGGGTCATGTTTGGGGGTCTGGACTAGACTAGTTAGGATTGGGCTTTGAGTGTTGGATTGCTTTGGCTTGGATTGGGTTAGACTTTAATAAGTTGTTTGGTACATTAAATTGGGCTAGACTGCACTGGACTAAAGTCCAATCCGTTGTTTGGAACAAGGATGGGCTAGACTGCATTGGATTTCAAACAAAATTTATTTTAATGTTTATTAAAATTGGTTAATATAAGCAATAATTAAATTTAATAAAAATACATGTACACAAAATTAAAAATAAGAAATCACATGAAGATATCATAAAAATAGTCCTAAAATTCACAAAATTAATAATAACATGAAAATTATTTTAAATACACTCAAATGATCAACAAATACTTATGTTACGTTGCTCTATTTGCCATCCACTCATTAAACAACTCAGCAGCCAAATTATCCCTCCATGCAGACTATTGGTCGGATGTGGCAATGGTATCAATAGGGCCATGATCTACATTGTTCTCAATGAGGGGATCATAATAAATTTCTTGCTCCATTAGATCTATAGACATCTCTCTCCTAATTAAGTTGTGTAAAAGACAACAAGTTATTATTCGGCATTGTGTTTGTATTGGATAGAACGATGGACTCCTTAAGATTGCCCAACACAACTTAAGAAGTCCAAAACAACGTTCCACCACGTTTCTTGCTGATCCATGCTTCATGTTAAAGTATTCTCGATGGTTCAAGGGTGCACATCCTTCTCTCCATTCCGATACGTGATATCTCGTTCCTCTGTAGAGTGCAAGAAATCCCTCACAATTTGTGTAACCAGCATCCACAAGGTAATAATAACCTAAACAATAAATAGGAGCTAATTAAAAAATATAATTCAAATTTAGGATGATTATGGAATCTACATTAATCTTACCTTTTGGAACCTTTAACCCATGTGGACTATATATCGCATCTCGAAGTACTCTAGAGTCTGATGCTAAACCCTCCCAACTCGATAAGACAAATATGAACCTCATATCTCAAGAACAAACTCTTAATACATTAGTGGCAATGTCACCTTTTCTTGTTCGATATCTTGGCTTGTCAACATCAAGCACATGCACCTTTATATACATCCCATCTAAGTGCAGAACAAGGATTGTTTAGAGTAAAGATTCTTGTCTCTTACTTACATTATTGGTACTGTTGCATCATCAGGCTAGTCGTCTTGTAGATATATTACCTTTATCCATATGAGTGCTAGAGCCTTGTCGGTGTAATAAGATATGGTACGCTGTCCAACACGACCGAGACGATGGATTACACTTTCGGGTGAAAGTATAGTCTCCCTCTTAGTGCGAGAGCTATGAAAGGTCTCAACACATGTGATTACAGCTAAAACCTAAAATTATGATAAGAAGAGAGATTTTAAATAAAATATTAGAAATAATATATATATATATAGTCTATTAAAAAAAGAAAGAAATGCCAAGTAATATTCTTATGTTTTTTATACTGGTTACGGATTGGACCCATCCACTGCCTCAAGTCTTTAATCTCTATAATCTGTCATAAGCTCAATGTGCTGGACCCCTATAATTTAAATTTGAGTTAGGTTAGCCATTTTAGGAGGACGATAAAAAACAATCAACAAATGTAACATAAATTTCGCTTGAACAAATATGAGCAAATTACAACATAATAAATAGGAAAAGAAGATAACATGACACACAAGCCACTGGATTGATCACCCACATAGGGGAACGAGCAAACAATAAAGAAATATACTAACAAAAATCTTGCACTAAATAATCATGAGCAAGTTACAACATAACAAATAAGGAAATAATAGATAAGAAAAAATTCAAAAAATCCATTACCCTTTTAGGGGAGTGAACAAAACACACAATCTAATCTAAATTGTCGCAAAATAAATATAAGCAAGTTACAACACGACAAATAAGGAAATGAAAAAATACAACAGATTGGTCACCCAATTAGGGAAACGAACAAAAAAAATAAACAAAGATTATAACAATAACAACCACCAAAGAACAACAAAAAGGCTAGCATAAACCGCAGTCAAACAAACATGAGTAAGTTACGACACAACAACTAAAGCAATGCTATAATACTATAAAATACAACATACTAGTTTCTCTCTTAAGGGCATGAGTAAAAGAAAACAAAGGTGCTAACGAATTGGCCATCAAACAAATTTGGGCAAGTTGCGACCAACAAATATGGAAACTATATAGGAAGGCAAGATAACACGACAAAATACAATAAATCAATCACCCACTAAGAAGAACAACGTGAAAAACAAACAAAGATCCTAGCAAAAAAATGTCACCAATGTACAAAATACTTTACATTGCCATTTATTGATTGAAGTTATATATGTGTGCCTTATTTACTAATCACATTTTTCACGAAAGTCAAAACTACCTGCATAAGTAAGAGTTATGCTTGTACTTTTGCATGAGATGTGATCAACATATAAGCTAACAAGTATGATGCAAGTAATTTGATTGCTAAATAACATTTTTTTTGGGGGGGAGGGGGGGTGTTGGATCATCATTTCCATACCAAGAGAGGTAAAGGAAAGGGCATTTGCCATTATGTTAAAATGAAATAATAAATACCAACCTAATTAACTAAGTATACACATAAAGATGGACAAAAAAAAGTATTTATATAGAGGAGTAAGGTTGAAGAACCGGTCTAAGTTTTCTTCATGAGTTTTTTACTAATTTGTTTCCTTTCCATTGCAGATAGTTTATTTTTTAATATATTTGTTAAAAGAGCTTTGCTGATTATATGAGGCCATATGAAGAAAGCATATGTAAAAGCACAGTTAATTTACTTGTCTCTTAGTTTATTTTTATCCACTTGAATTGCTTTATTCTTCTATGAATGTAAGTCTGAATCATAAATATTTTGTTGAATGCAGGAATTGTTAGTAGCCTTAAAACATGTTATGGGCATAGATTTCAAGAAGGCTTGATTGCCTGTGATTGACATTATTGGAGGAAAGGAAAAACTATTGACTCAATCATATGGTGACCACTGTAATTGCAAAACAATGATACATAAAGTTCATTGTGAATTTGACTTAGATAATTGCAATATCTTTATACAACTGACAAGTGGAGAACAAGGATTGTTTGGGGTAAAGATTCTTGTCTCTTACTTACATTACTTGGTATTGTTGCATCATTAGGCCAGTCGTCTTGTAGATATGTTCCCTTGATCCATATGAGTGCTAGAGCCTTGTTGGTGTAATAAGATGTGGTACGCTGTCCAACACGACCGAGACGATGGATTACACTTTCGGGTGAAAGTATAGTCGCCCTCTTAGTGTGAGAGCTATGAAAGGTCTCAACGCATGGGGTTACAGCTAAAACCCAACAATACGCTAAGAAGAGAGATTTTGAATAAAATAATGAAAATAGTGATATATGTAGTCTATTAAGAAAAGAAAGGCCAAGTAATATTCTTACGTTTTTTATACTGGTTACGGATTGGACCCATCCACTGCCTCAAGTATTTAATCTCTCTAATCTGTTGTGAGCTCAATGTGCTGGAAAAACTGCAAAACCTTTTATGTGCATGTCTTAGCTAAAACCGTAAGCTGATTGAAATTTGAAAATATGTTGATCTACACACTTCTAGGATTGTATAGGAATTCACGGATCAAGAATCAGAGTCCCGGATTCTCCGGTTCAATAATTCAAAGTTTAGATAAACAATAACCGTCTGATCGTGCGATCGTGAGTGATCCGATCGTTCGATTCTGACCAAACTTGCAGGACTGGTATAGTAAACCTTGTTGAAAAGAAAGAAAGGCCAAGTAATATTCTTACATTTTTTATACTGGTTACGGATTGGACCCATCCACTGCCTCAAGTCTTTAATCTCTGTCATCTGTCCTGAGCTCAATATGCTAGACCCCTGTAATTTACATTTGAGTTATGTTAGCCATTTTAGGGGGACGAACAAAAAACAATCAACAAATCTAACATAAATTTCACTTGAACAAACATGAGCAAATTACGACATAACAAATAAGAAAAGAAGATAACAAGACACACAAGTCATTTGATTGATCACCCACTAGGGGAACAAGCAAACAATAAAGAAAAGATGCATTTTTGCTCACCACTTTAACCCTATGTGTACCCTCACCACCCCTCCCAAAAGTTGACACATGTCCATGGGTTTAACTATAGTTAATTCTTTATTTGTTATTTATTTGATGACATTATTATGAGAGAGAAACAATACTTCAATAAGATTTTTCCTGATTTACTCTTATTCTAACCTAGCAAACTTTCCACTTTTCTAAATTAATTAACAACAACCCAAATAAATAATTGGCAATTGACAGGCTTCAATACTTTGAAGAACACGCCCAAATACTTTGAATCTCAATTGGCTTTATGTTAACTCCATTTTTGCTCACCACTTTGTTTTGTGTCATTTTGTTTACAAGAGACAGTTTTGACTGGCCTTTGTTTGAAACCCCTGTTTTGGTTGGAAGAGAAATCTGCAAAAGATGGTAACTTTTAGCTGCTTCTTTTGAGTGCTCGGCTGATTTACTTTTACATATGATATTGGTTTTAGTTGCATTTAAGACCCTTATTTTTTGTTTCCTTAACGTTTCTACCAACATTGGACTCGAAAAGTGAAAAGTGTCAATTATTTATTTGGGTTATTGTTAATTAATTTAGAAAAGTGGAAAGTTTGCTAGGTTAGAACAAGGGTAATCAGGAAATTTTTTATTGAAGTATTGTTTATCTCTCATAATAATGTCATCAAATAAATAAAAAATAAAGAATTAACTATAGTTAAACCCATGGACATGTGTCAACTTTTGGGAGGGATGGTGAGGGTACACCTAGGGTTAAAGTGGTGAGCAAAAATGCACTCAATAAAGAAATATACTAACAAAAACCTTGCACCAAATAATCATGAGAAAGTTACAACATAACAAATAAGGAAATTATAGATAAGCAAAAATTCAAAAAATTCCTTACCCTTTTTAGGGGAGTGAACAAAACACACAATCTAACGTGAATTGTTGCAAAATAAACATAAGCAAGTTACAAAAAATACAAAAGGTTGGTCAACCAATTAGGGGAACGAACAAAAAATAAACAATTTCTGTATGCGTAAATGAATTTGGGGAATTCGCGGATCGAGAATCGGAGTCCCGGATACTCCGGTTCAATAATTCAAAGTTTAGAAAAATGATAACCGTCCGATCGTGCGATCGTGAGTAATCCAATCGTTCGATTCAGACCAAACTTGTAAGACAAGTATAGTAAACCTTGTTGAAACTGTAGGTACTCTCGGAGCGGAAATGGGAGGTCGGGGTTGGAGCTGGTGCCATAATTGTGGATACGATGAGGGATTTCACATGATGTGTATAACTGGTCATGGAACATTTAAGGGAAAACAATATTGGAGACATCTCCAATGCCCAGCACATTGTGATCTTTGTATCGTCTTACAAAAACATAAGTAAAAGTAGATAGGCTGACTAGTATCTAGGAAGTGGAATCTATGCGACATTTCCAATGCCCAACACATTTTTACCATTGCGTATCCTTACAAATCATTTTTCTCCATAAGTTCCTCCTCCGGAATTCTGGGCTCTCCAGTATTGTTTTCCCTTAAATATTCCATGGCCAGTTAGACACATCATGTGGAATCCCTCACCGTATCCACAATTATGGCACCAGCTCCAAACATCTTCCCCACATGTCATGCATGTCCTTCCATAGAATTTTTGGGTGTCCAAGATACCTTACAGTTAAATAGAATTTGCATGAGCAACCAGAACAAAAACCCTTAGGATTCAAGTTTGCATATGAGTTATGAGTTATGGATATTTTTGGTGTACTTTTTGGGTATATAATTAGTCATTCTTTGTGTTTGGAATATTTATTTTAACTTGTTTTGCAGGCATAATCATTAACATAACTCACCCCTTTGTAAGACGCAAGTGATTCATGGGCTGCTACGCATCCCAGCACTGACAACTTCTTATCGAGTGCCTCTTGGATGACTTTTTCTCCGTGTATAGTCTGAAAACCATTGAGGTAAATCCTCTTTGCAAAATACTGAAAGGAAGAAAAAAAAAGTATGAATTGACATTTTTCATAAGTTACCAAGTAATGGTTTAGTGTTTGACTTACGTTTCTTGGTCTTTTAGCCGAAAAAGGCCAATCCTTCTCCAAATAGACCCCCTCGATGCACATAAGTTCTAGGGCCCTCCAAGTAGGATTTGGTGTGTTCGGCTCATCACCACGGCTAAGACGCTGAATCACGCTCTGTGGGGAAAGGATAATCTTTCTCCCCATGTGACACCTATACAATCCCTCAACAAAAGTTGTGGCTGATCTTGTTCCAATTATTTGGAATTTGAGAAGAATGGTCATGGCCATGGCCATTGCGAGAAAAACTAAAAGGAGGAAAAGTGAGAGTGGTGTCGAAGAAGTGGGGAGAATGTTGGACTTAATTTGGGCTTACCCTTTTTCTTTAATAACACTTTAAACTTTTTTTTTATATGAAAGTGTGACAGAAAAATATGACAAAAAATGGGTAATGCAAAAAAGAAAGAAAAATTATATTCCCTGTATGAGTAAATGAACTTGGGGAACTTGCAGATCGAAAATTGGAGTCCCGGATACTCCGGTTCAATAATTCAAAGTTTAGATAAACGATAAACGTTCGATCGAGCGATCGTGAATGATCCGATTGTTTGATTCAGAACAAACTTGCAAGACAAGTATAGTAAACCTTGTTGAAACCGTAGGAACTCTCGGAGCAGAAATGGGAGGTCGGGGTTGGAGCTGGTGCCATAATTGTGGATACGATGAGGGATTCCACATGATGTGTATAACTGGTCATGGAACATTTAAGGGAAAACAATATTGGAGACATCTCCAATGCCCAGCACATTGTGATCTTTGTATCGTCTTACAAAAACATAAGTAAAAGTAGATAGGCTGACTAGTATCTAGGAAGTGGAATCTATGCGACATTTCCAATGCCCAACACATTTTTACCCTTGCGTATCCTTACAAATCATTTTTCTCCATAAGTTTCTCCTCCGAAATTTTGGGCTCTCCAGTATTGTTTTTCCTTAAATATTCCATGGCCAGTTAGACACATCATGTGGAATCCCTCACCGTATCCACAATTATGGCACCAGCTCCAAACATCTTCCCCACATGTCATGCATGTCCTTCCATAGAATTTTTAGGTGTCCAAGATACCTTACAGTTAAATAGAATTTGCATGAGCAACCAGAACAAAAACCCTTCGGATTCAAGTTTGCATATGAGTTATGAGTTATGGATATTTTTGGTGTACTTTTTGGGTATATAATTAGTCATTCTTTGTGTTTGGAATATTTATTTTAACTTGTTATGCAGGCATAATCATTAACATAACTCACCCTTTGTAAGACGCAAGTGATTTATGGGCTGCTACGCAGCACAGCACTGACAACTTCTTATCGAGTGCCTCTTGGATGGCTTTTTCTCCGTGTATGGTCTGAAAACCATTGAGGTAAATCCTATTTGCAAAATACTGAAAAGAAGAAAAAAAAAGAAGTATGAATTGACATTTTTCATAAGTTACCAAGTAATGGTTTAGTGTTTGACTTAAGTTTCTTGGTCTTTTAGCCGAAAAAAGCCAATCCTTCTCCAAATAGACCCCTTCGATGCACATAAGTTCTAGGGCCCTCCAAGTAGGATATGGTGTGTTCGGCTCATCACCACGGCCAAGACATTGAATCACGCTCTGTGGGGGAAAGGATAATCTTTCTCCCCATGTGACACCTATACAATCCCTCAACAAAAGTTGTGGCTGATCTTGTTCCAATTATTTGGAATTTGCGGAGAATGGTCATGGTCATGGCCATGGCCATTGCGAGAAAAACTAAAAGGAGGAAAAGCGGGAGTGGTGTCGAAGAAATGGGGAGAATGTTGGGCTTAATTTGGGCTTACCCTTTTTCTTTAATAACACTTTAAACTTTTTTCTTATATGAAAGTGTGACAGAAAAATATGACAAAAAATGGATAATGCAAAAAAGAAAGAAAAATTATATTCCCTGTATGAGTAAATGAATTTGGGAAACTTGCGGATCGAGAATCGGAGTCCCGGATACTCCGGTTCAATAATTCAAAGTTTAGATAAACGATAAACGTTCGATCGTGCGATCGTGAGCTATCCGATTGTTTGATTCAGAACAAACTTGCAAGACAAGTATAGTAAACCTTGTTGAAACCGTAGGAACTCTCGGAGCAGATATGGAGGTCGGGGTTGGAGCTTGTGGATACAATGAGGGATTCTACATGATGTGTATAACTGGTCATGGAACATTTAAGGGAAAGCACAGAAAATTAATACGCACATACATACATATACAGGAAAAACTGTCTATCATTTTTAAATTTGAGAATTTGCAAAAACCTGTGAAAGATTGTTAACTGGTTTTATTGATATCCAGAATTTTAAAAAGGAAATGAAAGAACAAAACTCTCTCCACACAAGTGGCGATCGAGTGCATACATATGTAGCAAAAACCAGTAATAATTTGAGAATTAGATGCAAAAGTTAATAGTACCATACTCACCTCGTCAAAATCGGAATCATATTTTAGATGAACAACTCCCAATCTATGTGGAGTCAACAAAAGAACTCCCAAACTATTAGGGAGCCAAGAGCTACCCAAACAAAGTTATGTTGAAACTACTCTCCTCCAATCTAATAAAATCACTTTGTTTCCCCTAAAATTCTAACACTTTGATACTAATGAGCGCAGAAGCAAGTTCAAAACCGGTGCATCATTCAAACCAGCCAAACCAAACCACATTTTTCTGGGACAAAAAACCAAACCACTTATGGCAGTTTTGTTCGGTTTTTACACTAAAAAATTGTAATCTTAAATAGGATCGAAAAATCCGCCTAGGCCACCACGATTTCATTCTAATCATTATGTGCAGGCGCCAAGGAATTAGGCGGCACTTGGGCGCCCGCCTAGGCGGGTGTAGGCGGCCTAGGCGGTTCTAGGCAGTTCTAGGCAGGTCTAGGCTGCATAGGCGGTTCTAGGCGGGTCTAGGCGGACGAAGGGCGGACGAAGCGCGCAGGAGCCGCGTCTTGTTAGGAAGAAAGACGGAGAGACAGAGAGATGAAATCGAAACACAGAGAGGAAGGAGAAGGCGGCGCGGGGAAGAAGAAGATATTTGACCTAATTTTTAATATAACTAACGGGTTGGGTTTTGTAAAATGCCCTTAAACGTTGTATTAAAATGGGCCTATTTTTACATTTTTTGCAGTTTTTTTATTTTTAAATATCAAGGTTACTGAAAATACAAAAATAAAAGTCAGATAATATCAAGGCTGGAAATGGTGTATCATAACATACAAATGGGACATATAAAAATATTTTATTTTTATGAAATATTTTCATATGACTTATCATATATAAATAATTATGTTAGTTATTGCCTTCACATTCATTACAATTCAATTCAAATATCAACTGTTGATATAGACTCGTGATTTCTAATTTGGATTTTGGAGGACTAAGACCTGCTCGTTTCGCCACCGAAGAGTTAAGGAAGAAATTTCTTTTTTTCTTTTTTCTTAATTTTTCTTTAGTACATATGCATTCCTACAATATATACAAGATTTAGTTGTTCCTAAGAAGCTAATAGTTTTGTGGATTAATTATCATTGACATGTTTAATATCTGTCTAATGATTTGGCTTCTCTTGTAGAATATCCAACTGCAGTCTGTGAAGTGCTGAGGATGATAGCGAGGAAAAATTCTAAATTATTATGGACTATACTCCCCAAGATTGGTGTATAAGAACAAATTTCTTTTCAACTATATCTATGTTGGTATTTCAATGATCCTTGTTCCTGTATTCTAATTCTAATATAATGATCACGTATAGCTTGGAAGGAATTTGGATGTTTGATTATTGCGGGGTTTGTTCAATGTGGGAAGCCTAAGGAGGCGATTTTCTATTTAGAGATGGAATGGAAGTGGGCTGGGGTTGGTGGTTTAGGGTTTAGGTTTTCATTGGAGGACGGGGGAGGGGGTGACAATCCGCGGTGGTTCTTGAATGTGGATCCATTTTCGTCACATTGGATGCAATAGTTCAGTTGTCTAGCCATGTAAGCAAATATAGTGTCCATCCTTCAGTTCATGCCATTATTTTGTCACTCCCATGTAAATTTGAAAAAAAAAAAAAAAACAATCATATCTTTATCCACCATTATTCCTAAAATGTCTTTTATTTATTAATTCAAGCAAATTATCTTCTCCTTTTTTTAGAGACAAGAAAATTCTCTTTAATTATATATATATATATATACATATATATATATATACAATCCTCTTCTATTGAGGGACGCCCTTTAGGGTACTCTACAATTTTTTTTCCAATGATCCAAACAATCTATTTTTTAGATCTTCATTCATAGATCATCCTTACAAAAAATTAGACAAATCGGAAACCGTTTCAACTTCCAATTGTGTCCTACAAAATCAATGAACATGGTGCTTCAAGAAAGTACTAAAATTTCAATAACTCAATTGAATGGCCAAATTATGTCAGATTCAAGTAATTTTTTGTGGAGATGATCTTTGAATGAGTATTTACAAAATAGACGGTTTAGATTAGTGAAATATAATCTAGAGTGGGGCCTACAAGGGGTGTCCCTCAATGGAAGCTGTATATATATACAGAGAGCTTCCATTGAGGGATCCCTAAACAAAGCACCAGTGGCTCCCCCAACGCAGCCCCCTCTTCCCAAACCATCCACCATCGTCCCCAACAACTCCTTGCCTACTTTGTAATTCAAATTCCAACTCAACCTCAAGGCCAAGTGGGTCATCTCTGATAAGACCTCTTACTCTTTCATCAATACCTCTAATGTCAACAGCGATGATGATTACGATGACGGTCATCTCCAGCAAGGAGTTGTTGGATATGGTGGCTTGGAAGTGTGGGAGGTGGTGGATGGTTTAGGAATGGTTGTGAAAAGGGGGCTATATTGGGGGAGGTGGGTTTTTTTCCCTAAGTCTTTAGAAGTTATTTTATAAAGGGGTAAATTTGTCTTTAAAATTTTGAAGATAAGATGGGTGGGGAAATAGAAGAGGGAGTGGAAATAGTAGTACTCTAAATTAAAGAACCCAAAAAAATTACAATAATGCATGGATTACACCCAACTTCCATAGTTAGATTTGGACTTATCCCATAATTTCTATTTTTTATTGTTAGTTTTAAACAATAATGTTTTTTTGAAATATTTTATTATGTTTTTGCACACATGACATATTTTAGCTAAATAACAGGTCCCACTTGTATCACGTCTATTTGACAAAGTTGAAGGTGGGGGATAAAGTAAAAGACAAAACACTGATCAATAGACCTAGCCAACAAATCATGTCAGCTCGGTTTCTTAATCAGTAGGCACGAATACGACCTATTAAAATAACGAATGACATGACACGATTCGTTTCACTCGTAAAGAATAGTGGGTCAGTTTAACCTACCTGATTCGTTTCACCCACTTTAACCTACATGAACCGTTTCACTCGCTTTACCCTACATGACATGTTTCACTCGCTTTAACTTACATGACCCGTTTCACCCATTTCAAAAATAAACTATATTTCTTAACAAACTGTTAAATGAAAACACCTTATATTAGACAATATTAAATATAATCTTTAAATCTTTAAATAAAACACCATTCACCAAAGTTCCAAATGGGTACTCGCGAATGGGTGAATAACGGTTACTCAAGGGTGGATAATAAGTATTTGCCCATGGATAACGTAACGATCCGTTAACTTAAAGGATGACTAATGGGTCGACTCATTTTCAACACAACTCATTAAGTCCGACCCGAATATTTATTTTTTTCATGTGAATTAGTGTTGTGTTAACATGTTATGTACAATATTATTAGTTCTATTGTTTAAAAGAGTAAAATAAGGTACTTTAAGTTTCGAGGGGCAATGTAAAATTTAATCGTAGTTTCATACTGTTTGATGCTTTTATCTTTATAAGAGATTCATCTTCTCTTTTTATTTTCCTATTTAAAAGTTTTAGTTTTTAAACATGAAAAAATATTTATTTACTATCTATCCTTACATGGATTTCGTTCCTTATTCTTATTATTAAGGAATTTTTTTGGAATTATAAATGTTTCACTTGAGCCTCCGCGCGCACTTCCGTTGGCAGTTGGCAGTTGGCAGTTGGCAGGCAAAGGAGACGCACAAGAATCATGTGTCACTGACAATCAGCTACTCAGATAGCATCTAAATCGGAGGCTCTCAAATCTCCACGTGTCGACAATGTACGCAACCACGTCATCAATTTTTTCCTTCCTTTTACACGGCACTACCAATTACCAACTTCGAGGCAGACAGAGACAACACCCAGCTCCCTTTTGTTTCCATGGAACGACCATGGAATTTTCTCGCCACATTTTCCCGATAAAATTCTTCCAAACGACCATTGAAAAGGAACAGAGAATCAGTCCGAGGCAGAGAGATTATGACGACTTTGATCAGAAAAGTGTGGGAGTCGGTGTCGAGCCGCAAGGGCTCGAACACGGAGTCAACGTCATCGTCATCGTCATCGTCATCGTCATCTTTGGCGACGTCCTCGACTGCCTGTTTGGGGGCGTTCGATCGGGTACCGACAGACCTACTGATGCAAATCGTGAGACTGGTGGGGCCCAAGGAAGCAGCGAAATTGAGCGCTGTGTGCAAAGCCTGGAGGTGTCTGGTCTCAGACAATGAGCTGTGGATTTTCTTTCTACAGAATCAGAAGAAGCAGGAAGAGCCTCACTGGGATTCCTTTCTTTTCTCTGAAACCCATTTGAGATCCGGTTACCCACTTCAGTATGTTAAAATTCAACTCAGCTGACTTTCCACACTTTTTTAATTCTAGCAGCTCAGCTACCAAACCCATTTCAGCATTCAATTCTACAGTCTGTGTTATGCAGAAAATAGAAGAAATCTAATTCAAATTGGTGTTATTGGTAGTAAATATTGGGATTTTCCTAAGAGAGGTTTTCTTTTCGGCATAAAGGTCTAATTTTCAAGTAACAAAACATAGAGAATGTTAGACTTGTAAATTGGATTTCAATTGGTTGGTGTATTTTGTCTATGTGATAGTGGATGTTCATAACTTGGAGAAAAGCCTCATCAACTGCCTTACTGAGGAAACCTTAATTTTTCTTTGATGCATTGAATTGTGGTTAAAGAGTGATGCTCTGACACATCAAAATGGAATTTCTATTGCAGACCATTTTGGAGTCAGATGCCCCAGTTGTCCTTCATGGCTATTTATGGCCAACGAGAGCAAGTTCCTGGTTCTGTTATCATTGATGGTGAGTGACTTTAACCTCCTTACTCATTTACAATTTATTATTCTTGAGAATGCTTACATCTTTTTTCTTTTATTATTCCCATTCTTCTTGAAATCATATATTCTTTTCTTTTGTGCTTTGTTAGGAAGCATGTAAACCAAGAGCTATTGAATGTTTAAGTATAATTTCTATCTACCATCCAGAAGGATATACTCAGATATAAGATTTCAATTTTGTTAACAACCTTTGAGTTTATCTTGCTTCTACATAAACCATTCCCTCATTTTCTCTTTACATTTCTTGGGAAGGGGGCTCTGGCTATTGCAAGTTTGGCTGGAGTAAATATGCTTGCCCATCTGGGCGGTCAGCAACCTTTTTGGTGAGTGTTTGTTTTAGCTCACAGTTAGAATTTCTTTTGCATACAATTCCCATAAATGGGTTAAATCCCACATGCTTGTTAGTTATGTTTGAAGCTCTCCTGCATTGTTAATTTCATAATTTGGACTTTGTTGCAATGTCTGTTCTGAAGTGATCTGATTTGCAGGAGTTTGGTAACGTTGAGTCTCCAATGTACTCTAGACTCCGCCACTTCTTTGTAACTATTTACAGCAGGTGTGCCTTTCTATCATTTTAAAATTTCATTACTATTTTGTCCTAGTAAAAAACTATGGCTGTTTGTCTCGATGCGATTCTCTTTCTTTCAGTTAATGGCATAAATGTTTAATTTAAGCTACATGTTCAATAACTTAAATACAAGTGAGCACATTTAAAATAATTTTCCACTAAAATTTCAAGTTGAAAAAGTATGGAAGAAACAGAACTTATGCACTACATTAATTATCATGTGGCATGGCGGTTCGAACCTTCAAACTATCGATGCCTTCGAATCTTTAATATCAGGTATAGCTGATGTGTGATTGTGTTTCTCTTTAGGATGCAGGTGAAACCATCTTTACAGCCAGTGGTTCTGTCTATACCCATCTGCCATTATGACGGTGAGTTGCTATCTATTACGTGCCCCTAGAGTTATATCTTGCATTGGTCGCATTAATTCTGTGTTACAGTCATTGTCTTGTTATCCTTCGCGAGGTATACTTTTATCCATTTTGTGTGCTTTTTTTTCCCTTTCCTTTTCCTTTTGTTCTAGATACAGAATCTGCCAAAGCATCAAGACGACAACTCAAAGAAGCCATATATAAAGTACTATTTGACATAAATGTCCCTGCTGTTTGTGCCATTAATCAGGTAGACTCTTCCCCTTCCCCTCCATAGTAATATAATCTGTTGTCTAAAAACCATAGGGAAGCAAGGAAATAAAGCATAACTAAGATGGATTGCATTCATGCAAAGTTTTTCTATGTGGTCTGGAACTGCATTGTTTCAATGTATAGATGGGTTAATTGAGTTCTTGATCCAGATTCACTGTCTGCTTTTAAAACTGTAGGCAACTTTAGCTTTATTCGCAGCAAGAAGGACCTCAGGGATTGTTGTAAACATTGGTTTCCAGGTCACTTCTATTGTTCCAAGTAAGCTATTTTAATTTTCATTTCATTTTCCTAGCAATTTCAGAAATATTAACTAATGGAAAACAGATCCCTGTCCATGTTAATGTTTTCTTGGGGAACGTGGATAGTGTCTCTTTTGCAATTGTATATAATTTTTTTTCTTCACAGCTATGCATGACATAATATTGTTTACCCTTTTGAATTAGTTTTTTGAAATGTCGGTTTACTTCTCATTTTTAGCTGGCAATCTGGTATTGTGTGATTTGTAGTTCTAGGCATGCTTGTTTGCTTTTAGTTCTTTAGATATCTCTAGAAAAATTCTTCCACTGAAACTTTTCTAAACCATCCACTGAACTTTTCCGTTCCAATAGTTTCTTTTATCCTTGTCTCTGGTGATGCTATGTTTTTTTTTTCTTGTTTCTTTTTTTCCATTTTTGGTTCTTGGGACTTTTGGAACTTTGTACTTATGTTTTACTGTTGTGTTTACAGTTTTAAATGGTAAAGTAATGCGCAAGGTGGGCGTGGAAGTTATGGGATTGGGAGCGTTAAAGCTTACAGGATTCCTTAGGGAGCTGATGCAGCAGAACAATATCGGTTTTGAATCACTGTACACTGTTCGGACTCTGAAAGAGGTATATTGGCTATCCTTTCATGGTGCAGGCTGTGGTTATTGGATATTTATCCTCATAGAATACTGTCAGTGACCGTTACTGCTATCAGTAGCATTCAACAGTTCTTTATAAAGGACAATTTCTGGTTCTATTTTTTGTTCTTTCTTCTGATGTCATAGTTGTATATGGAAACTTATTGGTGTAATGACAAGTGGAAAGTTAGAAAGTAAGGTGAATATTATGGGTGAAGAAGTTCAATTCGCCCCATGCTTTACTGGGTCAAGGACTGGAATGTGCAAAGTTAAGAAAGAAGTGTGTTCATTATTGTGATAAATCAAGAAAGAAAGAATTTTTCAATTTCATGTTTTAGTGTTTCTTAAATTCATTATAAAGACTATTGAATTTGGCTAATGTTCTGTTGGTTGAATAACACTCAGAACTTATGTTATGTTGCTGCTGATTATGAAGCTGAGCTATCTAAAAATACACAAGCGTCATTTGAAGCCACTGGAGAAGGTTGGTTTACTCTTTCAAAAGAGAGGTTTCAAACAGGAGAAATCTTATTCCAGCCACGGCTTGCAGGAGTGTAAGTACTGTTAGAAAGTTTCAGATTAATTGCTTTCTGTTTTTCCCTCCCCTTCTTCCTCTCCCCATTTTGTAGATTCTGTTGCATTCATCACATAAAATCATCAAGCATGGTTTCTATCCAACATTACCATTTAGTTTATTCAGAATGCAGAACTTCAGAGGGAAGCTGTATTTAAATTTTAATATGATTTTTGGTATAGGCGTACTATGGGTTTGCACCAGGCTGTTGCTCTTTGTATGGACCATTGTCATTCTGCAGAACTAACAGATGATGATGCTTGGTTCAAGACTGTAGTCTTGTCAGGAGGGAGTGCATGTTTACCTGGACTTGCAGGTATCATTCAATTACAGGCACTCTATCTTTTGTGACAAAAGAAAAAACCCAATCTGAAATGGGCAGCTTACTAATCTAGTGGCAATAGAGATGTGAAAAAATGTTGCAAATTACTTGTAAGAATACGAATCATTACCTTTTTCTTTCAACATTTTTTTTTATTCAGGAAGGTTAGAGAAGGAATTACATGGACTTCTCCCTCCATCTGTATCTAAAGGAATCACAGTCATTCCCCCTCCATATGGTGCAGATACTGCATGGTTTGGGGCCAAGCTGATCAGCAACGTAAGTGTTGTCACTATCACAAAACCTGTGTTTAGATGTACAATTCGAACAGGCAAAACTGCACATATCCATTGCAAAATATCTTTAAAAGAAATCCATCATAGATTCAGTTGGCTATAAACATTATTAGATATCTGGATTTCTCCATGTGACTTGTGGAGTTGCAAGTTTCAAGGTGGTGTTTAAAATTCTGTTTAGTATATAATTACCTGGTGTTAATACAGGTGAGCACCTTCCCCGGTCCTTGGTGCATGACAAGGAAGCAGTTCCGGCAAAAGTCTAAAGCCAAGCTTATGTGGTGAATAATTACTCTGGATTATTTATTTGAGCACTGCCGTGGCCTAAACAAGATATGAAGAGGTTATGGTGGGACTCCAAGGTTATTTTCTTATTACTTCCCACCGAAAACAGAGAGACAAAGCACAGAGAGGCTCTTTTGATGAACAGGCTGTGAAATTTGAAAGGTTTTCTCATTGTATATTAGTTATTTATGTCGGAGCCTGCTATAGAATAAGTATTCTATTATGTAGTTTCAATAAATTACGAATACGGCGAGCTTCTCTGCCGTGCCGAACGAACTGTATGTATCATGAGGCTTTACTGAGCGTATAATTGTGTCGAGTATTTGTATGTCTATAAGTGGAATTTTTTTTCCATTTTCCTCAATTTTGCAATTTTCGACTTACAGAGCACAGGAGACCATTGATGTGTACAACCTCATATTAAGTACCAAAATTGGACTTAATTGCATGGCATCAACATCTTTAAAATAATAAGATGTGAAGAATCTATGGCCTCTCCCACATCGAAAATGTATGCTATAATGGAGTTCTAACTTCAATTGCATCTATGTCTAAAAATCTATTAACCCTTCCCCCCACATCTTGTAGATTTCATTGTACTTGCTATGATTAATAGTCCCTGCTTCAAAGTCATGGACCACACCATCAATTTCAATAAAGCTCAGTCCACGAGTTGTCTCCAAGTTATTTTCTCTGATGAGCTTTGTAATTTTAGTTGCAGTTTCCTTTTCCCCAGCCTTAGCGAACATAAGCCCTGCAAGTTTATATCTGTCGCCAGACATTGGCTCAAGTTCAGTCAAGTGCTTGAAAGCAAGGTTCCCTCTCCTCAGGTCATTGTGCATCCTACAAGCACCAAGTAACGCACCCCATATAACCGAATTGGGCTTTTCTGGCAGTGACATGATAAGTTCTTCTGCCTCAGCCAGCCGCCCGGCACGGCCAAGAAGGTCCACCATGCATCCATAATGTTCAATGGATGGTCTTATCCCATACTCATGCACCATTTGATAAAAGTAATGATATCCCATTTCAACATAGCCGGCATGGGAGCAAGCAGATAAAATAGCCACAAAAATTATCTCATTCGGATAAGTTCCATTAGCAACCATGTCATCAAACAGTTCAAAGCACTTTTCAGCTTGCCCGTGTATGGCAAAACCAGAAATAATAACCCCCCAAGCAACTAAATCTTTTTGTGGCATCTTCTTAAAGACTTCATAGCCATGTTCAATGCTGCCACATTTGGCATACATGTCTATGAGAGCAGTACCAAGAGTGACACTAATCTTAGCCCCAATTTTATCAGCATATGCATGTATCCATTTTCCTTGGTCTAAAGCTCCCAAATGAGCACAGGCAGACAATGAGCTCACAAGGGTTGCCTCATTTGGAGAAACTTCGGAAATCATCATCATTTTCTGAAAGAGGCCTAATGCTTCTGCAGACATACCATTCTTTGTGTACCCTGCTATCATTGCGCTCCAAGATGCGTCATCCTTTTGTACCATGTTATCAAACATTTCTCTAGCCTTTTCTACTTCACCCTGACTGAGATACCCTGAAATCAACGAGTTCTTCGCAATCGTGTTCTCTTCAGGGAAGCCTGCAAGAACTTGTTCTGCACAGACCAAACTGTCCGTTGAACTCGAGTACATGTGTATTAGTGAGCTATGAACGTGTGTATCCATTGCTGTGCCGGCCTTAACTATCCGGCAATGCACTTGTCTACCTTCAAAGATTGCACTCAGTTGGGAACATGCTTTAAGAACAAAGGTATAAGTGTAACTGTCTGGTTTTAAGCCATCTAGTACAAGTTTATTATACAGCAACAAAGAATTATTTGGGCACTTACACAGTATCAATCCTCTGATCATGTTATTGTAGGCAAATACATCAGGACAAGATATTCTATCGAAAACTGATGAGGCATGGTAAATTTGTGACACTGTAACATAGGACTGAAGAAGCCTCCCTGCATTTGGAGGGCGGTCAAGCAGTCCTGATACAACTAATTGAGCATGTACTTGTCTTACTTCTTGGAAGTTGCTACACATTCGAAGAAAAACCAGAGTGGTTGGCATTCTAACCGGGATTTTCGAAGAGAAGGATGGTAACTTGTTCTGATTGGCAAGAGACGGAGGAGCAAGAGCAGCAATGATTGCCATATAAATTGCTAATTGTTGTTGGAGATGAACCTTAAGAGTTTAGTAGGAAGTTAAAGGCCTTGTACACTGTGAACCCTCCAAATTGTTTTACTTTGGCCGGCTGGGGGAGAAAATTAGATGATTCTCCTCAAATTTTATATTTTGGTCTGCACTGGCATCAATTATTTAGAGCCACAGAAACAAAAGTCCAAGCTACAGATGATATGAAGATAATTGCATCTGGTCCCCACATTACGCACTCCAGCTCATTTGACACATTTGGAAACCATGATGAGTTTGTAATTAGATATTTCGACGCGTTTAAAAACCACGTAGCGGAACTCTTGAAAACGAGAGATTTTGAAGTGTATAGCTGTCAATGTATTGCACAAACGGACGTTTAAATATTACAAATACCAAATGCCACCACAAAATGATGCATTGAAATAAATGGAAAGTATCTTATTACAACGGTATTAGCTCTAGCACTTGTGGGTAAAACATGGATGAAAACCCGATGAATGAAAAAATTGTAACTTCCTCACAAGTCTAAATATACTAAATGGCTGAAAATGGTCTTGACATTCATAATAACCTGAATAACAATACTACGAAACCAGCTGTGAGCATTAGCAATGGAGATCGATTGCATGTGGTATGAACACCATTTACATCGTCAGCCGACGCCGATGGTGGTAATGCAGGGCATAGAAGACCTTCCTTCCCTTCATGGCACTCATTGGCAAAAAGCCCCGGTGGGTAGTTTCCATAGAGGTTAATGTAGCTGAACATAATTGAAGCACATTCATTTGTCAAGTCATTCAGCACATCTGTATAAGGACAAGCCAATTCCTTGAATGCATCACAACACTGGGCAGCAGGGTACTGTGGTCCTTTGCATCGGCTTGTGATAACAGTGTAGTTCAAAAACTCAAAGTTCACCGGACAGCCTGCAGATAACAGGAGACAATATTTCACAAGACTTAGTTACCTTCTATTAAGATCTATAAACAGAAAAATAAGCTCTCAAGAGGATTAAGGTTCTATGCAACCCAGAACCAAAAAAGAGCCTCAGTGTGACATATAAGCTTCCAAGTTCTTATTGAAAAATAAGCTTCAAAGTAATGCAATCTGGTTGAAAAACAATATTTTGCCTAATTGAATCATGTTCTTGTTTTGTATTTTCTTTCTTTGCTGTTTCATTTATAATCCTAACATGCTTCTAGCATTCTCGATCTCTCAAACAAACAATATATAAGCTTCTTCTACCTATAATTTCCAAATCAATGGAAAAAGTAGAGAGGGGCATCAAATAGCAACCCATTTTTCAATCATCTTGCATAATTTGGGCAATCCAGTGGTACAAAAGGATGCAAGCTGAGAGACAATACACAGCATAATCAAGTTGCAGAATATCAGCTTGGCTTCAAATTAAAGCCCAATCTCAAGCACCTCTATTTTTCTCTTCCTTATATCTATGCGAATTAAAAGGAAACTTTGGCATATGAGAACTTAAGAAGACACGATAAACCATCAACCATTTGCAAATATATACCATTCTGTGAAAGACTCCCCAATTTAGTCACTAGATTTCGATTCCATTCTGGTCAATTAATTTCTCAAAGCCAGTTTTGACATGATTTAACTAACCACAAACTGAAATAACAGAAAAGATAATTACTTGATTACTAGTGAATTATCCTAATTAAGGCCAATCCATCAGCCTCCAATAACAGATCATTTAGCACACGAGCAGCATATAGATGCAAACTGCAATCAGCTTTCATCGTCCAAATAATAAAATTGAAGCTAGAAAAGGCCATCAAATGAGCATTGTCTAAAACTAGAAAACAGCAGTTTTCGTACCTTGTGGCACCACAATTCAATTTCTAGAGTTAAAATTCATGACAAACAAAGAAAAAAAAATTCAGAGAAGGGTGTGAAGGAAATGAAACCTTTCTTGGCCTGCAGTAGGTTCCGGCCGATTGAAGCCTGAGATTCAAAGATACCACCTGTAGTTACAGACAGAAGAAACAAAAGTTTAGAGCTTTGTCGAATCTGAGCTTACTTGTATTGAATGTAATGGTATGGCACTACATATATAGAAGTTATCTGTTAAATTGAGCAACACCTGAAATGAAAGTAGGAGAAGAAGAAGAAGCAGGAAAACCCATCAAAAGGAAGAAGAAGAGAATTGCAAAGCTGAAGCAAAAGCTTTGATTCAACACCATGCTTTCTGGGTTCGTGGAGAGAACAAAGAGAAGCCAAGTTAGAGATCAAAGATCTCTCTTTGTTGACTAAAGCGAGAGTTTTTCCTCCACCTTCTGTTTCTCTTTCTTTTATTTGTTCACTATTTCTTCTTCTGGAAAGGAAAAAAAAAAAAAAGAGGATAAAAAGCTTAAATCTTTCTGTTTTTTCTTATTTTTAATTTTTGCAAGTTTGCTAGCAAGTTGAAGTAGCTAGTAGCAACTTACCTTAGAAACAGTCGGGCTTGATTGAAAATGGAGTACAGCAGGCTACGCGGAAACTGGTTTCTTTTTTCCTCCTCCCATTTGATTTTTAATTTTGGTTATATTGGGGCAGTGGGTATTATTGTCTTTCTCTAATATTATTATTTTTCTTGTCAGATCTCTAAATTGTGGACTAATTTGTTCATACTTAAGAGTAAGATAGATAAGCTCAATTTACCTTATTCAAAAATAATTATTATTTGAAATTTTATTTACCAACTTCATAATTTTATAGTTACAGTCTATACACATTGATTGAACCATTAAAAATTGTTTTTTTAACACTTGGTTAAGAGGTAATGTACAATTCAAATGATAATTAGCTTCCCACAATTGGTGGTTTTGGATGTCACGTTTCTTCCGAAAATGACCAACATGCTTTTATTTTATCTTAATGGAATTGCGCGTTAGCTCAACCTTTTCCAACCAGATCTTGCTGTCACCACTCACCACAAAACAAATATGATTAATTATTTATGTTAATGGAATAATGTGGTCCACCATGGTTGGTGCCAAATATTACTAGGCTTGAAGAAGGGAAATACTTACTTCCTTATTAGGTAAATAGGAACTTTTACATTTCTACTAATAGTAGTGTGACACATGTATAGAAGTTTTTCATTTTGTGTTTTTGATGAATTGTTTTTACATATGTATCAAAGTGTGATTCGCATAAAAGAGAAGTATCTCCTTACGAGTAAAGAGGCAAGTAGATGATGTTCAATATATAACTATAGAGATCATATTTTCAATTATTTCAATTGCTTGAGCTTTACCAAAAGTATTTGATGCGATAATCCAATCAAATTCCCTTATTTCAAGTGTTTAGAAGTATAACTTTTCTTCTTCTTGTCTTTAAATGAGCTCCTAACACCTTAGGCTTTGCATTTCCACAGAACAGTCGCACGTTACCTTTTTCATAAACCTAGCCTTTCAAGACAACCTTTTGGACTTGGAGGGTCTTTTTGTCATCACCAGTGCATCAATTGGTAAACGAGTTAAGAGGCTTTTTTTTTCTCTTCCTGAGTTTGGGCAACTTGCATGCCAATTCAAGTATCAACTAACATGGTGGAAAGGAAATTATGTTGGCATTTCAGTATTTCTTATGCTAGAGATCAACCCAGTGGGGCTCTTACTCTGAAATATAATTAGTTCATCTCTGAGTGAATATTGAAATTTTCTTTACATACATGGCAATGGATCTGATCTAAGAAGAGTAGAAGACCTTGCATTTTTTTTCTCACAAAACGAAAACAAGTTAAGCCGAATTATACAAGATTTCATTAATTTTTTTTTTTTCCTTTTTTTTTTTTTTTTTTGGTTCATCTCTGCACTGTTCTGTTTCAAAGCAGCAAAAAGGTTACAGCCCATGTAGCTTGATAGACAGGAAATTTCAAAAAAGAAGGGAAAAAAAAAAAGGGGTGGGAGGGAGGAGAAAATCTATCCTTCTGCCTCTTCCGAGTGTGTACATTATCATACTTCTTTAACATAGATCCACGCATGTAGCTTGTTCTACTATGAGTCGTTACCTGTTCAACAAAACGGTCTCTTCTGCTGCATCAAAAAAGCATCCCCAATGTCAGATTCAGCTCAACATAACTATAATTTATAATATGAACATCAGGTTTTAAGCGCTATGATTAGAAAACGCTTCTTTCACTACTTATCTATTGCTAGACCCCTGTGACTATATCATATGTTCATATTGATCATATTACGATGAACAAAATTCCCCATAGAAGACTTAATGATGTTCCAAGTTACTGCAGTTTTTGCTAAGAGACTTACACGAAATTTAGATTCCTGCAGATTATCCAGCAACCTAGCAATCTCTAGTTGCTTTACCACTGCAGAATGCAGTACCTGTAACAATAACATTCAAGTGAAAATTATTGTTATCTATGCTATTAAGAGTTCAATAATCAAATGACTAAAAGTAGTCACAGTTACATAGCATACTCTTTTTGTTTGCTCAAGATCATGTTCAACAGACTTTATCCTGTCCAAAGAGTCCATCAACATTCGCTCCTTCTCTAAAGGAATCGCAGCAGGCTTGTTGTTAAGGTCCTCGTATACCTTTTCTAGCTGTTGAAGACGCTGTAAACATGGGAGGACATAGTCTTCTTCATTCACAGCTTCAGGTGTTGGTGACTGGCTATGTGTGTTGCTTTCCACCAAATTAGATGGGTAAATGTTGTTCTTCCTTCCCCAAAATTCAAATCGTAGAATATGAGAAAATGGTATTACTCTGACCAGGAAAGATATTAGCATTCTTGCCACACGAGAGAAGTCCCTCCTCTCAATTTGGTCCTTAACAATGTTATGCCGAAAGTTAACTGAACTACCTGAAAAGATCCATGAATTTAGAACATAAGCTAAAAGGTAGGGTTGACAAGGAAACAACAGCTGATAGCTGAAGTACGAGTAAGCGGTAATAACAATTTGTACATTTGTAAAAGTTGAAAATAAAACTTTTAGCAAAACTAAATGAAAATAAGTTAGTAATAGTATTTACCTTCTGAATTTGATGTTGCCTCACGAGAAACATTTTCCATGCTATGATTAAGTGATTGACCCTGACGATGTCCCACTCCTTGATCACTTGTTACAGCTTTCTCAACCAGAGGCAAATTATCATCACAGCTGTAGTAAGCATTTGGATCTGATGCCTTCACGTGCATAAACAAATTAATCAAAACACACACCAACATATGTATGCAGTACATATATGGAACCACACAAATCACAAAGAAAATAAATCTCAAAACTCACTTCTTCGTTAAGTGCGTCCAAAGGAGGAAACGTAGAACTCCTTCGTCCTAGCGAAGAACAAGGATCATCATTATCTGATGCCGATTCTACAATTGATGTATCACTTGTTCTGCCCTGGTTAAAAAGAACAAGAATGGAATGATGGATGCATCATTATCTGAACCAGTAAGAGAAAGTACCACAAATAACAATTCTGAACTAACCTTCAGTGGGCGTATTTGAATATAAGAGTTAAGTTTCTGCTGTTCATTAGACACTCTGGTGATTTCCCTCACAAATGTTGCTTCAGCAGCATGCAGAAGCTACAAATTAGAGACCTTAGGTTAATCTTCACGAATCAATTCAATAAAGTGATTCAAGCCTAAAACCACTATACAATTCAATAAGAAAAAAGAAAGGTAATAACCTTCATTATCTCTATGTCATTCCATGGACCTTTATTTGACTTAAGGCAGCCTCCTTCAGCAGAACATGTACATGATCCGCCCAGGAAGTCTGGCAACTGACTGAAAGGAGATGTGTAACAATGAGATGATGGGTACTGTCAAGTGCCAAGGAAAACATTGCAGATAGTATAATGCAAACATACCTTGAATCAATAACTTCCAGTAGTTTAGACAAAAATTTGGGTTCCAGAACCTGGATTTTAAGACAGTTAATACAAAAATCAAGGCTGCAAGAGAAAGGAAAACTAGATGCCACAGGCCCGAATAATATCCTTTACCTGTATCTTTGCAATAGTCTTTACATCAAGAAATTTCTGTGCTGCAGGCCAAAGCATCTTCTTAAATCCAGGGCCAGCATTGACAATGTACATTCGGTGTAATGTCTATATATTGCAAAACAGTTAGATCACAAACAGCATTTTATAACAACATATAATTGCTTGAACCAAAGTTCAGCTACCTCAGGGTAGTAATTGGTGTCTATCTTTGTCATGGCACCCAAGAGATTCGCAGCAGTCCTTGTGAAATTTTTCATGCCCTGTATTTCACATAACATCAAATTTCTAATTCAAATTCCGCAAATTCACAATAGCAGCTATGGAAGTACCAAACTCGTACAAATATTTTAAGATCCTACGAGTATCAAATTAGAAAAATGGGGGTTCTATGCTTAAAGGAAATGCATTATAGGTAGAAAAGCAACATTATTTTATAAATGCATCAGAGTGAAGAGGTTAGCATACCAAGCCTTGTACATCAAGTATAGTTGTTGTTGAACAGATCTGTCTCTTTGCTGCAATTGAACAAGCAGGGAATTTCTCCTGTAGAGCTCTCTCAAATTCTTGGACATGATACTTTAAGTATCGCTCTATACTGGTGATTTGCATAAGCCTACTTGGATGAGCTTTTCCTAGCCTTTCTATGTAAACCGGTCTGCCTTCTTTATCAACCCCATGGTACCCTTGAGGGTAATATTGCAATACTTCATCGAGCTCTTCAAATTCGAAATCCTTCAATTGATTATTATGAAAAGGTGTTAGAACTAAGGAATATATATATTAAAAGTTCGTACTGTAAATATACGACATTATTCCAGGGCCTGTTTTAATTCAGATGTTAATGAATTAACCGGCCAAAGATTGACTATCAGTTTCAAGGTCTTAGATTAGTTTAACTAACTTTTTGCTTCCAACTAAATTTGAGTTAATGAACAATTCCTCTTCCCTAGCACACTAAAAACTTATCCAGTCTATTATTACATCAATAGATACATCATTAGTAACAAAAATTAACATCCTTACCTCCAAAATGGTGTCTGTTCCAAATTCTTTTCTCCATTTAAGCATTTCTTCCCACAAATGGATTGTTTTTTCAATGTTAAGGTCTCTAGCTTTCAAAAATCTACATTAGATGGGGAAAAAGATAACATTAAGCTTACTATGCAGTAAATCTGAATTTTCAGCTGATAATTAGTCACAATGTTAATGAAACACAGATATATTGAGGCATTGGCTGACCTCAACAAAGTATGGTAGTCATCATGCCTCGCTGGCAACAAGTCCATGTCAAGGAGTCTTTGACGCAATTCTTGGACAGCACTCTCCTCTTTTTCATCACGTACATCTTCTATGGAAACTGATGGAACCCGGTAATCAATTTTCCTTTTTCCCCTTTTCTTAAGAGAGTGAGTAAACTTGCTTGAAGCATTTATCGCCTTCTTCTTGAGGTTGCAAATCCTTGATCGTCGTCTCTCCTCTTCAGAATTCTCAAAGTCTAACCTTCTATCTCGAATTTCATCACAAGCTTCCAGCCCTTCTAGGCCTAAAGTGAACAAATGTACACAGTCAAAGATCATAATTATGAACTTTTTCCGATACCCCGTTGTTTTCAAATATTCTTTTCCTATGCAAAATTTATCTCGAATTTGCATTTTCCAATGAAACAATCATCACATTCCCTTGAACTAACACATTGTGTTGAGTAAAATTGTTCTTCCACCAGAAAAAAAATATATCAAGCTTGTGGACCAAAAGCATACCTGACATGTTAGTCCTATGCAGAAGGAAGATCTTCCGAGTTGCTTGACACTAATTTTTCTGAGCAAGAAAGCAAATCCACAGTAAACTCTACAGCATGCATGTGCCCATATACTGTAAAAAGATAAGCAACGACTTAGGATTCAAAGGTAAGACATAATCATCTCTTCATTATACAGAATTAAAGCAGAAGTGAAGTGACTGACTTCATTCTTTAGTAGGACAGAAGATGAAATATGATTAACTAATTTAAATGCGCACACAACCAAATCAAGTCCTCCAAACCATCAAGATCAGAACAAGTAAACCCCCATGGAACCAAATAATATAAAAAAAAATCAGAATAATAAACCTGAATAACTATCTAAATGTAAATCACCAGGTCTTGGCTGCATTTGGTAAAAATGAGAAAAGGAAACAACTGCATTGTATTCTGGTACTTTCCCTGTGAATTCCTACCCCACAATTTCACATTCCCATGAAACCTTATCACTATTAGGCCTCCCTTGAACCGAATAACCTATGTTCCACTAATTAGTGAGTCATTTTCCGCATAATTAAACCTTGCAAATAAAAGTCACTTTCCAACGCCTGTAGGCTCACCAAACAAACTTTAAAATTCAATACATAACCCTTGAAAAGGTAGATAGATCTGAAGCAGCTAAATTCTCCAAACTACAGACACCCCATTTTCCTCTATCTTCAGAACAAGCAGATTCCCAATCTCATCGTATCCAAATTTGCCACCTTTGACGGATTTCACTTTTCTGTTTCCATTAATTTTAACAAAAACCACAACAAGCAACCTGATTTCCGAAAACCAGTCGAAAAGGAATCTCTCTCACTTCAGGTGATTAATGAAAGAACTGAAAAGGGAAACCCCATTAAGCAACTCAATTCCAGGAGCTCTGAAACTTATGAGTTTGTGAGAACAGTGAAACCGTTAAAATCTATTTGAGCATCTGAACCATCAAGCTCTCGCATTTACACCTTCTCAACGCTCCTAAATCCCCAAAACGCATTAAATCTCACCAATGCCGATAAGCCACGTTCGGATCACATCGTAACTCTACGTAAATTTTCCACAAAACCAAACGTACACTCCAAAATCCAAAAATACAAACATATTGATATTCTAATTTCCAAAAAAGAAAGAAAATTTAAGAGAAGTGGAAACAAAAAAACCTAGATTGAAAGCTGGATCACCATCCGAGAAGCTTAGGTCATCGATTCGGGCGCAGAGAATCTATCCAGAAACAGAGACGGAGTGATAAACGGATAAAAAAGAAAGTCGGTAGGAGATTTTCCCGATAAAAAATCGGGAATTTTCTCGAGAAAATTTAAGGAACAGCTGAATGAGTTTATAATAGGATGGATTAGCAGAAAGAAACGAAAAGCAACAAAATTCACAATTCGGAAGAGAGAGCTCTCTCCTTCTCCTTTCCCCAGCTGTCCTCTCTCCTCTCTCTTTTTATTTTCCTTCTCCCTCTTTATTCATTTTCTTCTTCTTCTTTTTTATTATTTATTTATGGCCTTTAATTCGCTTATTTGGCACCGCTGTCCCCTCAGATTTGCATACGTGGCAGTTTCTGCTTTCATTTTCATTTTTTTAATTAATTGTATTTAGGGGAGGTTGCGGCAAAATTGGATTGACGGTGGTGATTGGAGTCGGATAAAGCAAAGTTATGCTCTTTTGCTTGTTCGATTCGTTTCGTTCTTACTTTTTATTTATATTTATATTTATTTTTATATTTATCTATACAGTGTTTTATTTAAACTATGCTACTTATTAGCTAATTATGATATTGGGGAATTACATCAAATCACCTGTTTTATTAAATTGTAAACTTTTTCGATTGCGAATTAAAAGATTATTCGACTTATGATACATACGAAAAGAATTAGAACTGTAAAGTCTAGAAAATTTGAGTAAAAAAATTTACGATTCAATGACATTAATTATTTTAGACATTTTAGGTAAATTTACGTTCCATTCATTCCACTTGATAAGAAAATGAAATTAAAAAAATATAAACGTACGTGTACATTTATTGAAGCAAAACGTACTATAAACTATAAAGTAAATTAAAGCGTTTTTCATTCACGCGTTTAGAAAAAAAAAAACCTCTCCCATTTGTTTATGGGCTATAAATACAGCCAAAATGGATTAAACAAAGATAAGTTTTTTTAATTGAGAATTTAATTTACTGGCCGAAGTTACTAATTTCCAAGTCAACGAAATTGGGTGCATAAGAAAAGGTCAACTAAAATTAGGAAACGGTTTCCCATACGACCAAAATAGTAGGTTTGTTTGCTGTAACCCAAAAATATAAATAAATAAATAAAAAGTAGGTTTTGTTTGTTGGCACGAATTTTGTAGTGTCAGCTTATTAGTTAGTACGGTCTCATCATGATCATTGATTCCTGATATGAGTGATGGGTCGATGATTTGTCAGTCAATCGTGTGGTTCAGAAATTCCAAACCGATAATTAATGTTTTTGATAGTCATTTATTAAATAACAGCAGTCGTAGGAGAGGAGGATGTTGAACCAAAACACTCGAATTCTGTAGAGTTAGTTGATGGTGGTTAAAAATTTAGGGTTAACAGCAACAAAGACGACACTTCCACCAAACCCTACTGTTTCTATGGTGACTATACGCACCGTACTGTTGGCATGATTTACTCACACAACTATTGTTGAAGTGAATTTACAACGGCCACCTAGGGTTTGAAATTAATTAGGTTAGCCCCCCACCCCACCATGGATGATGGATGATGGATGATGGAGACCTGTCATCTCTCATGACATGATCTCATCACAAGCATCTTGTGTTGCCTTGCTACCACCATCACTTGAATTAATTCAGTCCAAAAAAACAAAAACAAAAGTTCACTCCAAAAGTGTTGGATATTTTAAGAAGGTGAATATTGTGTGTCCATGTATGTCGACAACCTCTGAATGGACCATTTAATACCATAATTTAGCCACTACAATTTATTTTATTTTTCCAATTAACTATAATTTGATTTATTTTTCCTATGATGCTAAGTTCGTAATTCTTGCAAGGGACTTGTAGAAAAACGTTAAGAGAAGTTAATCATGTACTTAAGCTATTGTGTACAAATTCCCCTCCAATATCTCTTGAATAAAAAGATTTCCTAATTCACTATACTATTATATGCTAGATTTGACACCCAAAAAAATTACTATTAGGGTAGATATACTTTTCAAGAAGAAAAAAAAAAAGATACAGAGTTGTTAGTTTACAGTCATCATCTTCTTCCACTTAGATTTCGTTTGTTAAAGAGGACTAGACTAGCAAAATTTCTATATTTTATGTGCAAAATCAATGCATAATTTAGAGGATGACGGTGGACTATCCATAAGAGGTTAATGACTAAAAGTTATCCTTATAATCCCACTAATTTCAAGGGCATTAGAGGGGATCATCAACGTCTTATAAACAGTCCACATTCTTCCTCCAAGTTAACGTATTCATATTATGTCTTCAATGCACATGAAATGTGACATTTTTCTAGTCTAGTCTAGTCCTCCCCACCAAACAAGTTCTATAGTTCATGAAAACCAAAACAGTTTTAAAAAGCTAAAACCTAATTAGTGAGAGTTGTGGAATATTGGTACCATATTAATGGGGAAAAATAAAAGCTAACCAAGATTTGAGTGAGATTATCATCCTTTTGTAACCATGAGTTAACTTGGAAGAAGTTGACAGTGACACGGCAAACTCTATCCCACCTAGAAGCGCTAGCATGACTGTGTTTTGAGTATTCTACTGAACGTTCTAGAAGAAAAAGTGAGAACTTGAATTCAACCTCATATAATGTAAAGATTGGCATGCTAAGTTTTTGATTGTTGAGATTCACGTAATTCACCTAACTTGGATTACGTCTGCAACATTTATTTGGTTTTTCACTAATTACTAATGTGGTTGCAAATATTAAAAGACAAATCCTTGTGTAAGAGGTAACTTATCAAATTTTCTACGTTAGGAAAAGGTTTCTTGTTGTATAGATGCAATGTGTGAGGTATGTCGATCGGCTAGGCCAAAACAAGCATAAACATATATCATTGTCTATGTCTATGGCCCGTTTGATAATCATTTTGTTTTTAATTTTTAGTATTTAGTTTTTATTTTTTGCGTTAGAGTATAGAGGAAAATGAGAGTGAGAATGGGAGTGAGTGTGAGATTGATAGAGAGGATGCGAAGGGAGAATGGGAGAGAGAAATAACATAAGTGAAAATGAAAACAATTTCAAATAGATTTCAATTTTTGATTTTTGTTTTCACTTTTGTTACTTCTCTCTCCCATTCTCCCATCTCATCTACCATTTAAGATTGAAATGGTTATCAAATGAACCCTAGATTTATTATTTTTTGTTTTCTAGGTAGAAATCATTTTTGACTTGAATGATTGGTAAAGAGGAATGTTGCATAATTGTGATATGTCTCATCAACCCGACCTCTCATTTTCCATGATGTAAAAAGAAGATTAATCTTGACAAAAGCTATTCGTATTGTTTGGTGGGTACGTAAGATCGATCTAGAATTGAGATCGATTAGGTCATCTTCATGGGATATTGAGTCATCACATTTCACAAGCCACTAAAACCCAATATCAAAAAAAGGCCACTCATATTTTGAATATGGGATATAGTGAGTGCAAACCATCACGTAAATGCAACAAGAAAGCAAAGTCAATCCAAAACGTGATTTACAAAATCGTTTTGTGTTTTCTTTATCAATCCCACTGCCCTACGCAATCTGTGTTCCGTTCCCCTTTAACAATCCATTTGCACATATTTGAATTTGAGCCATCTACCCATTTGGTGAAATTACATTACACGAAATCTTTTGAGATCGATCAGTTGATTAGAAAATGCATATATTTGGCGAGAGGTCACCCTAGGGATTGTGGGATTAGATATCAACAGTCTCCACTTAATAGTGCTTTGTGATTACCCACTAGTCAGTATATTGGGACAAAAAAAAAGAGTAATGTATATTTGCATATTCTAGCTACTAAAAAAACTACTGACTACGAGAGCCACCGTCAATATGTTAATATACGTAGATTTCACAGTGATGCGTACATGCATCAACGATATTGAACTAATAATTTTTATACACTCTTATAGAGTCCACCACGTATTGTGTTTCAGTAATTCGAACTATCTAGTTTTTAGATATTCAATTAAAGATCATCTCTGGAAAGAAAAAAAAAATCATTTGAATCCAAAACTATTTAACCACTTAATTATATGATTATTATTGTAGTTTTTCTTGAAGCACCATGTTCGTCCAAATCCCAATTATATGCCTTAATGATTTTCAATTTGCATGATTTTTTTTAAAGGATGATCTATGAATAAAGATTTGAAAAATAAACTGTTTGGATCATTGAATTTTTTTTTTTTTTTTTATAAGAGACCCTAAAAGGCGTCCCCAAATATATATACATGCTTATTTTATCTACAAGAAACTCCCAACCTTTGATTGGCATACCTAATCTTTACCGATACGTTATACACATAAATGAGATTGACTGAATATATTTTGTTGAAATGTCACCTGAACTTATACTTTAGTTTCAATTTGTCACCTGAAATAAAAATTTAAGTGAAATGTCACCTGAATTTTTCAAAATCCATGATTTGTCACCTGAGTTTAACATCATCCAATTTTCCATTTATTTTCAAAGGTATTTTAGTCTTTTCATTTTCAAGGATATTTTTTAAATGAAAAAAATTATTATTAAAAAAATAAATCTTAAATGCAAAAATGGCTAGGGGTTAAAGGTGAAAAGATATATAATTTTTATAATTTTCAAGGGTCTTTTCATTATTTTTTTATAATGATCTTTCCATTTTTAAAATACTCTTGAAAATAAAAAGACTAAAATACCCTTGAAAATAGTTGGAAAATTGGATGATATTAAAGTTAGGTGACAAATCATGGATTTTGAAAAATTCAGATGACATTTCACTTAATTTTTTTTTTCATGTGACAAATTGAAACTAAGGTATAAGTTCAAGTGACATTTCAATGAATATCCCATTTACTGCAATCCCGTAAAGCTTAACCACTTTACATATGCTAAGGGTTCCCACCATTAGCTCTATTTTGTTGTTACAACTTACCACCACATTGCAACATTTGACTTTGAATCTCCCTTTAAAAAACAACTGGATATATCCAATATTCTTAAAATATTTGATAATAAAAAAAAGACCTAATACACTCATAATAAGGCTACATCACAATAATAAGATTAATCATAAGCAACTAAGTATCGAACTATCGTCATTGTTATCTACGTGAGTCGAATAAGAGATCTCCTCTAACTAAGTAAAGATAAATATCATTAGATCCAATGCTAGTTGGTACTTTTGAAATTCCAATGGAAGATGGATGGGGAGGGGATATTTTCTAGTTTCTGGTTAATTCGTTGGTACTATTGAAGACCACATAGCATAGTACTGCTCATCTCAGTAGGCGTCGGTAGGGAGAGAGGTCGGTTTCAAGAAAAAAGAATAGAAATAAAAGGTGTTGCCAGTTATAGGTCACTTTCATTACTTGAATCTCTCTCTCTCTCTCTCTCTCTCTCTCTCTCTCTCTCCCTAGTCCCCATAAATAACATAACGCATTGCACCCTACTACTAGCTTCATGTTTTAGGCCAAGTCAAGCTTTCACCAGTACCATGTCCTCTCTCTCTCTCTCTCTCTCTCTCTCTCTCTCTCTACTGCATGGCTGTCTTGTCCTAACGAGTGTCAGCATCGTAAATGAAATACCCTCCAGAAATTCCAAGGTACCCTCAAAGAAATCGACAATGAATGGATACTTTCTCCCCTTCTCTCTCTCTCTCTTCCCATCAAGATTTCGTTGCAGAGAGAATCACATTCTCTCTTTCTCAATTTTCATTTTGTGATTGATACGTCCTTGTTTCTCACTCCCTAGTAACTCTTTTGTTTTTATAATCAACACATTCTTTTCTTCTTTTCTTTATCTTTAGCTACCCAAAAGAAAAAGATCAAAAGCAAATAAAGGGAAGCCCGTGATTCTCTGTAGTTTTTCTGACGCCCTGTCCTCCTGCATATCGAGCTTTTTGCTATGTTTTAGACCACACTTTCTATATAGCTATGTAGCTAGCTGTGACCTACATAGCCAGCCGCATGCACAAAGATATAATCATATCTCATATCTATCCCTATCTCTGTATCTGTTGGGTACTCAGACAGAGAGAGAGAGAGAGAGAGGGAGAGTTGATGCTTGTGCCTGCTGTGCTGCTGCTGCCTTTGGCTCCCCTGGTTCTCGCCATATCTTTAGTGGGCTCGTCTCATGAAACGAAAATCATTTCATTTGTTTGGCATTCCCCTTCTCCTTCCACTTCCTATTCATTCATTATTTAATCATTCACTCAATCTTCCATCTTAATTCTGTTCTAAGATATTATATATTATATACTCATCATTTGCTTTGGTTTTCTCATTTTTTTAAAAATTTTATATCCCACACTCACATTCTGGTCAATCTTCTTCATTTGTATAATATTTTGTTTGACTCTAAGTTAACCCGCCATCTTTCATATTAAACAAACTTCTCTCTCTCTCTCTCTCTCTCTCTCTCTCTCTCTCTCTCTCTCTCTCTAAACTTATATACGGTAAACAATCTAATTAAACATTACGTGAGTTCATAAAAAGAAAATAGTACTACCTTATTTTAAAAAAAATTCCTAAAAGACTGAAAAGAAAACAAAAAAACCCAACCTAAAGTACAATTTGGCAACGGATGAGTCGCATTTACTTGGAAATTGAGAAGATGTTATATAAAATAAGCATCTCTTTTACAAAAGCTTGGCACGCTCTCCTCTCTCCTTTGTCTTTTCTTTTCTCTCAGAATAATACTAATTAATTAATTTAATTAAATATAGAATACAGTGTGGCCTCAAAATAATACACGTACATTAGAGTATAGTAGATGATGAGTATCCTACGCGCCGACATCAAAATCTTGACCAACAGCTTTTGCTACGACAAGATACTTTCTTTCAAGTCAATGTACATTCATTGGTTAAGAACTTTGGGACTACCCCTAACATTTTCTCACCCTTTTTTTTGGGGTCAAATGCCTTTTCTCACTTTGAAAGAAAGGAAAACGTTAATCGCTCGTGCACTATGCCAATAGGAATAACAACAATAATTTCCTTCCTTATTGAAGATACACCAAATTGTTTTACTTGCTGTATGTGCAGAAGTTAGCGCCCGAAATAGAAAATACAAGTAGAATTAATAGAGGTATATTATGATACATAAGGCATTTTCAGCGGCAAGGGGAAGTCTGGGCAGGAGAGGGCCTAGGCCCACGTGACAATTCTAGCGCACAAAGGCAATCCCGGGCAAAGTGTGGGGCCCACCAATCCAAGCAAACTCACAGGCAAATCCAGCTCATGCTGCTGTTTGGGCAAGTGACATAATGACATCAGCTGCTAATTAAAATAATAAAAAATTGAAAAAAAAGGAAAAAAAAATTAAAAAAATTCTGAATTTTATTTATTTATAAATACCTAACTATGTTCTTTACTTCAAACACCAAAACCCTAAACCCTATCAAAAGTAATTGTTTAAAAATAATTTAAAGTGAAATACTTCGAATTTAATCATATCTAATTTCTTTTAGAGGATCATTAACTTAAATTACAAGTTATATATTAAGTGATAATAATAAATGATAAATGAATTATATTTTTTTGGTCAGCAGTAAATAAAGTACCTTATCATTGTCCTTATAACATGATGGCTCTCAACTTGCAACCGTTGGTGAATTCGTTTAAGTTTTAAGAAAAGCAAGCAAGCAAGCAATCATAGCCATGTGCCTTCACTTCATGCACTGTGGAAAGAGCCAAACTGCATGAATAAATATTTCAGAAGTGCCAAACTGCATGCATTCTTTAGGTTTTGTCTTGGACCCATTGAGAGCCAATAGTAAATTTTACCCAAAAAAAGGGGTCCTTGTCCTTAAGTCACTTCTGCCCCCTCCCCCCATTTCTTTTGGCTGAAACTTTTACAGCATTTGGAAAAAAATATATGGAGACCCATGTTCCTTTGCAGTGCTTGGTTTACTTGGAGAGAAGAAAGATAAATAATACGATACGAGAGAGGGAGACAGCAAAAAGCAAGCAAAGGTGTGGTGGAAGAAACATGCCATAAATTAGGGTGGATGAGTGTTCATGGGTCCCATTCATGCAGACATTTGTTTTCACACTGTCATTAGAGGCCAACATGTAACAGCTGCGCAAGATACTGAAAACTAAAAACTAAAAAGTTTAGGGTTTGGCTTTGAGTTTCAATTACCAGGGTAACATATGCAACTAAGACCATGTCTCACATCAACGTACATGAATATATTGTATGATATTGAAATACGATTACGTGTTATATTATGTGTAAACGGAAAAGTTCATATTTCACATTTCTAGAGTATAGTATCAAAAAATATCAACTTATAATTAATTATATTATGTGACCAAAACGAGATTTACATATTGTGATTACTTAACTTTTGTATATCCCCACTCGGGTTTATCTTTGTAAAGAAGCCAGATTAATGTAATTGAAACATATTAGGTGATCATGTGAATAACATTTAACGTTACCTTACATTACAGAATTTCCCTTCACGGTAAATATGCGATAGCAAAGGAACAAATAGAAAAGGACAGTGAACCCAACAAAACATTGCCTCGGCAAAATGGCCCACCCTGGCCTCTGGATTTCAGTACAAACTCCATATGATTTCACTTGTTTGGTCCGGTTGGTGAAGTGCTCTGTGCCCACAGCCTTTTGACCACGCCCCCAACATTGTTTTTCCATTCTTAAGGAAGGAAAACAAGGAAAACAAAAGGCAAAGAAGTGGAGAATTATACGAGGAAGGACAATATGTTGAGGCCCAGATGCCTCAACCCTACCAAATCAAAAAGGTCTGGTGTGACAATGGGCTAAATCTAACCACGACATGACGTATGACATTTTAAGGCCCAAACTACATGTCCTTGCATTGTCTCAGAATTGTTTTATATTTTCTACCTTTTTACATCTGAGACATGCACTTCAAGTTGAAATGTAGCCCGAAGTTTCAGAGATTTGTGAACGTGAGATTGCAGAGACTGCAATGAGACGTTACAATGAAGGAATCCTATCTTAATAGTGATCCGAACGGCTCACCCCCACATCATAGGCCCGTCATTACAGCAACTCCCGTGGGATTGAAACATTTGAAATTGCTTCAAAATTTCAAATGAATAAATGCAGACGAAACACTTGACCCCTTCTCATGCACATACAACATCAGATAAAAGCTGAGACTCATCACGCAAACAAAATAAGAAATGCATATAACAAAGACAAATTTTCCACCAAACTTTCAATTACTATACCGACCTATTGAAATAGCATTGTCTCAGCTAAAAGAAGGCCAACTATATAGGGCCATCTCCAGAACCAAAGAGACAATAAGCAGACCAAACAAGAACAAGTACCTTAAACCCAGTTCCACTTCTTACATCTATTTTTATTTACTATTAGAATAACATTTAAGCATAATAGATCTCCTCCTCAGGCAGAAGAAGAGCCCCTAGCCCATGGCATACTTCTGAGTCCAGGATCGAGCAGTTGTCTCATACTTCACTCTATCAGTCTTGTACATGTGAGCAATCTCAGGCACCAGAGGATCATCGGGGTTTGGATCTGTCAGCAGCGAGCATATGGAGAGAAGTACCTGCAAGAAGTATTTCGTTTTTATTTAGCTGATAAATAATGCGCATCAATATGGAACAACACTGAGAACAAAAAAATCCAAATAAAAGACAAGTATGTTACCTTGGAAATGGTCAGGGCAGGGCTCCACTGCTCTTTGAGGATGTCAAGGCAGATACTGCCATTGCTATTAATGTTCGGATGGTAGACTTTTGTCCTGAAGGCAACCTATTGAATGCAAGAATAGTGAGCGTGTTATGAACATCATTACCCCAAAGGACAATTAGAGAAACAGAAAAAATTAAAAAATAAATAAAAAAATAAAAAAATAAAAAAATTACACCAATACAACTGCAGTAAAATCAAAAAGCCTAAAACAGCTTGATAAAAGTTCTGGAAGCTCTAGGTTGCATTGGGAGAGTACTGACAAAACAAATTTTTCATGGAAATACCATTATACCTTGGGTGGCTTGAAAGGGTAATCAGGTGGGAAGTGAATGGATACAAGAAAAACACCTCCAGCAAATGGGCTGTCTGCTGGACCCATAATAGTCGCTTGCCAGTGGAACATATCATCAGCAACAGGACCTGTAAAAAAGGAAAACTTAATTGTAAACCACACTGAAACAGTAATATTTTGTAAGAAACTTCAATAGTGAAACCTTGATGCCTCTTTTCTCTTCTGCATTAAACCCCAGTTCTTACCAAAAAAAAAAAACGTGGTTAAATAATTAATTACATACAATATTTCAAAACAACCAATATATCCACCCAACCAGAAGAATGCAAGGTAACACTAACCAGTCGCATACATCTCTGATTAAACTAACCAGTCGCACCGGGTCCTTCCCGAAGGAACTATCAGGACTTTACAATAAAATAAACTGCTGAAGACAATATTTTTGATACCACAACAAACACATTTACCTAAGGCAAGAGGGAGAGAGCATTAAAAGTCTCATTTAACCAGCAGCCCAAGATACCAAGCAATGCACAATAATGAATGAGAACACTCCCTTCATATAGTCAGCTGACCTCTCTATGCCAATAATGAATGAGAACACTCTCTTCATATAACCTCCACGAATCAAATGCAAGGACACAACAAAAATTCTAGCTGGGAAAAGATGAACACTGGAACTATAACTGGTAAATGTGAAACTTCACATGTACAAGATACCAACCGACTGGAAAATATACATAACAAAATAAAGATTTGAAAATTATGAGAGAATAGAAAAAATACCAGCACTGCAGGATGCGGGTGGGTCTTTCTGAAGGTCCTTCAACTCCTTGTTGATTCGCTTTGAGGCCATGATGAAATACTAGAATAGTTTGCTGCAAGGTCAAACACAATAACGTTAAGACAAATTACTCTACACATCTGACTGCGGTTCCTCAACCAAAAAAAGAAAACAGGAAAATTCTGTGTTAAATTCAATTCTGTGATGAAAAGTGAAAAGTTCATTAAACAGTACAAGCCCATTAGCCTACACCATCCAGATGAGACACTAAAGTATAGCTTGCATAAGGAGCAAAATAACGCACCCATCACCAGATACATACAAATTTTAACACTACAGATGCTCCATTCTCCTAAAACAAATTGGGTTCCTAATTTAAAAAAATAAAACGGGAGGATTTCTTAAATTACACAAACTCACAATATCACATCGAAACCCTTATCTATCCATCTCAGTACTATTACTGAACCAACCCTAGGGTTCATAATTCTAAAACTTGAAAATTTTAGCATTACAAAATTGATAAACTCACAACTAACCAAGGCATCGTGACGATCTATTCAGATACGAAAAGCCTAATTATTGAGAGTCATCACTTTAATTAAATTCATTCATAAAAATAACTAAAAAAAATTCATCGTTTCAAAAATAAATGAGCAAAAAATAGAAACAAACACAACAATCAAACGAAAATTAAGAACCTAAAAATCTAAATTTGCTCCGATAATTGTTCCACAAATCAACAATCAAAACGGTAAAGAAGAAAAGAAAGAATAACAAATTAGTGAATCGAAGAGAAGATGGTAGGGCTTGGCTCACCGGTAAATCGGATTAGGGTTTTCGTTTTGGGTTTGGGAGCTTGAGCTTCGAGAGTCAGAGAGAAACTCCCCGACTGAGAGCCGTACAGCGAGAGAGACGCGCAGAAGTGGGTTTGGGTTTGGGTTTGGGTTTGGGTTTGGCCTTTTATATATAGAGGACAGAGTGAGTGAGGGCGTTTTCATGTGAAACACGAATTTGATTTCCGCCACGTAAGCTCCCTGTTCGGCACCTTCTTATTTGTCACCTTTTCTTATTCATTATTAAATATATTTTTCTTGTTTTAAGCCTCTAATATATTTTTCTTAAATAGCTTTTCTTTTTGTGCTAAAATATCCACAGAATTTATAGAAATATTTACAAGGGCTTTACTCTCAGACCCAATAGTTTGGGTCAGCTCAAAAGTGTGGGCTCAACTCAACCATAGCCCTCAAAACTATTCTTCTTCTTCTTTCTTTTCTCCACAAACATGGCTCATGGTTGTTAACTTGTTGTCCAGTTGAGACTATTCAGGATTGGGGAAACGTTAGTGGCATACGAATATTCCAAAGCATCTTATGATTGGAAGCTGCTTTCTCTTACAAGTATGGCCCCTACCATGTAACAATTATAAGATTTGACAGAGTGGATCGGATCCTACCCACAATTTAAGAGAGTGTGTACCAAAGAAATACTCATGTACACACACAAATTAATAATGAGAAATAGTATATCACTACATCTACACTCACAAATCATTAGGTTTTGTTTTTACAAGCAATCAAATCATTAAAAAAAATATTACAGTTAATCACTCGCGCACATGTCGTGAATGAATTCTAATTATTTATCATTTTTTGTTACATACATGCATTAATGATCAAGAATCACGTGCATACTCGTGTGTGTCGAGAACTACCTTAGCACTTCTTCAAAATGGCACATGGTAGCATGAAGGTAAGCTTACTTTTGGAAATTAATATGAGCACAAACAACAATGCTACAATAAACGTATGGTGTGGACTTCCTCGGAGTTTGAAATGTCAGCTACTTTTAATGACAATGTCTATAACCAGGGTGATTAAGAATATCACTCCCACAAATAAAATATGTCCCTTCTTAAGGATTGTTAATTTTGAAACTTTATAATTATTTTATATAAGCATATTAAAGTATAGTAGAATCGAATATAATCTTTGGAAGGTTAACTTCTTAACCGCTCCAACTACAACTTTTTACAAATTTTATGTATTTTTTTTTTTTTACTATTGGATAATGAAGTTTGGTCTCACCCTTTAATATATGTGGTTGGTTTTATGTATTTTCCACATTCGTGCATTTAATATATGGATAGAGTTTATAAAATAGTTTTTCAGTCTTTCGTTATATTGTTCTAAAAAGTCAGCGAAGGTGGTATTTGTTGTAAATTTGAAAGCGATTTTGGAGATGGATGGAGAAGGACAGCAATACGTGGTGGGTAGAGCACAAATGTTGGTTCGGAAGCCAAAGGGAGAAACATGAAGCCAACCCCATCCGACTAACAAACCAAACTCCCCCCTTCGTACTTTGGCTTTGCATCTTTGTTTGCAACGCCAAGAAACTGCACCAAAACTTTGATACCTTCTCTCTCTTCCATTTTTCCTCTCCTTTTTTCTTATTTGTTGGATGGTTTTATCTGCTTCTTTGGTTTATGATCAATTTCAGGCACAAACAAGAGGAAGACATTTCTCTGTTCTACATGTTTCAGGGTTCTTGATTTGTTCATCTTGGCGCTTCTGATCTTTGGCGCTTCTGATCTTTGATAAGTTTCAAGTTTCATTCAGTAAAAAGAGCCTGGGAATTTTCTGGTGTGTGTTCTTCTATTGGTTAAAATAATTTCTTTTATAGTAAGAGTTCATACTTTCATTAATTTCTCTTATTCTTAATCAATTTGTTAGCTTCTTGAATTTGATAAACTAAGCATGGGATTGTTGCCAATTTACTATTGAAATGAAAAAGTAGTTGACTTGTGTCCCTTTTGGATCACTTGAGAGTGAAAAGTTGTCATATGATTCAACAATTCAAACCAGTTGTTGTATGTTTTGTTTAATTTGAATTGTATGTATAATCAATTTGTGCTTTATCTAATTTTGAATCTTTAAGTTGGTGAAAATGGTTTAACTTTACTTAGTCAGTGCATAATTGCATCTATAGTGGCACTAAACCAATGGCATGTTAGATGGTTTCTGGCATAATTGATCTTATTCGAAGTGCGATGATGTGATGCCGGAAGGCTGGAATTGAGCTGCACATACAGTGTTGCTCATCTGTTTATTCAGTTCTTTTCATTGAAATTGATTCTTAGTTTTCTTCATCGCATTAGTTTGCAGTAGCGGTTCGAATATCAGCTGAAGTGTTCATTTACTTAACTGGTCAGGTACACTAGTTAAATCCGCTCCTGCATCCCAATTTTGTCTTATTAATTGAAAATGGGGGCTGTACTGGGAAAGGGCGATTCCCCTAGACAGTTTTCAATCCATGAAACGAAGCTAGAGGCCAAAATGGTTGAAGCTATGAAGCGCAGAGCAGTTAAAGGAAGTGTTATGAAATCGTTTGACAGCCTCATCTTGAAGTTTCGAAAGATTGACGAAAGCTTAAGAAAGTGCAAGGCTATTTTTGAGCAATTTGGTGTGAATCCAGTTCTTATTCAATTGTATCTTAAATATGTATCTGCAAAGTAAAACATGTAGTAAAAATATAGGCTTAAAGTTATATGTTGTGATCCTTAGCAAAACAATACATAGGCATGCATCAATGTTTTCATTGATAATAAAGGCACTCTACCAATTTTGCTTTGCCTAGATTTGAACAGTCTAGGTTAAGCATATTTCTTCCATTAACATGTTCCACCAAAGAATATGCTTTTTTCTTCTTCTGTTTTCCTTGTCCACGTAATTGGTAACTGCTAAGAGGTTTGTTCTTTTTCTTTTCTTCACAGATGAGGATTCAAATGGTGCAATCGATCAAGAAGAGATGAAAAAATGTTTTTATAAACTGGAAGTCTCTTTTACAGATGAGGAAATCAGTGATCTCTTTGAGGCATGTGATATTAATGAGGACATGGGTATCAAGTTTAATGAGTTCATTGTTCTTATTTGCCTAGTATATCTTCTCAAGGATGACAGTAATGACGTTCACACTGTATCCGAAACACACAACTTTTATTCTACATATTCTTTTTTAGCTACCATTTGTTGCTCTTTAACAATTCATAAATAGAGGAATTGTCTGGGTGGCAATCCACATTTTCCAGTTTTCTTTTCTCTTCATTTGTTTGTTCTCTTTGTATTCCATGACTTCCCTAGAAATTGCATATGGAAATGCCAGATCTGGAGGCGACATTCGAAACATTGGTAGACGCATTTGTGTTCTTGGATAAGAACAAGGATGGTTATGTCAGCAAGAGTGAAATGGTCCAGGCCATTAATGAAACTACAACAGGAGAACGATCCTCTGGCCGAATAGCAATGAAAAGATTTGGTCTGCCTCTCTTTCTCCCTCTATCTCAGAGCAACACACACCCACACAAACACACACATTATGGCATACTAGAACATATGGTTTCCTTTGTAAAGGATTCTTTTTACTTGTGAATATATACGGTCGTTATATTCATTAGAATGAATCATTTCTTTGCTACATAAGGATCGTTTGTGTATTTCTGTATGCATTTGCGTGGATGATTTGCTGAGAAATTTTTGTAACTTGATGAAAATGGAAGCTTGTGATTCTATTAGTTCGTAGCTATAATGGTGATCTCATAGGAATTACTTCATCTAGTTAAATGGTCTGAAGTTATCTGGTAGAGAGAACCCCTTTCCTTATTAATCTCTCACTTTTCTGTTGTTTCAGAAGAGATGGACTGGGACAAAAATGGAATGGTGAACTTCAAGGAGTTTCTGTTTGCATTTACCCGATGGATCGGAATTGACGATCTAGAGGACGAGGATGAGGACTGAGCAGGAAGAGAAGGTTTGGTAGCTTTTAGCTTCTCCATGCAGTTGGCTCTGCTTTACCGTGGCTGATATTATATAATCAAGTCCTGGAAGTTCCAAAACAAGGTCTCATTTGCTTTTCCAATAATGGGCCAATTGACATAGAGCATGTAAAATTTTACAATGAGTCCTTCACTGAGATCCCCATGTACATAGTTGGAAATGTAGACTTGTTCCAATTTCTCTTATTATCAGCAATCTTTATTTTACTTAATACTTGATGATGTGTTGTGTTAAAGGATTTTCCTATCTTAGGTTGGGGTTTAGATGCCTTTTGTTTTTTGTTACATTGGGAGGAAGGAAACCCAGGGGTTTCGATCCTGAGTGCCAAGCGGGGGAAAAAGGGGACGGCCACAACTATTGTGATAACCCCGCATTGGTGGGGTTTAGATGCCTTGAATCTTACTGAACTGCAATATTTTCGACTATTTCACAATTGTTTTAAGACATCCCCAAAAACATACTATCATTTCCCAATTTTAGAAGCCTATGAGTTAGTGTTTGGGAGTGATTCTGGATAGGCCAAAAATCACTTATGTGGAGAATCTCTATAAATCACTTAAAAGTGATTATATAGAGCTCCAAAAGAGATTTTGGCCTTATATATAATCACTACCAAACGAGCCCTAATTGTGCAAAGGCTTAATAAATATTACTAACTCCATATGCCTCTGTGCATCAAGTCAATTTGTTTAACTTCTAGTAACATGCAACCACTTATTTTTCGGTCTGGACCTGTAAACACATACACAGAGCAACTTTAACAGAACTAAAATTACAAAACTCATCATTGACGACAAATACGACAACCAGAAATGTTAGAGCAAGAAGCAACAAATAACATGAAAAGTGACTCTCTAGAACAAAACAAAGAATTCTTTTAACAAGTCCAATTCAATCTAGATGGTACAACATACTCCAACCCAGACAACATGCTTCGGGTAGATCATATGTTTGCCTCACTATTCGTATACATACCATGCCATAGCTTACTCACAGAAACCCCAAGACGGTAACAAAACTGTCATCACATGCTTATAATAGTATAAGGACCGGCTTGGAGAGCAAATGCTCTGACCAAACTGTCTAATGCAACATACAAAAGCAAACCCCCCGAAATCAAACTGTCCCTGTTTATGCGATACGTCAACCTCCCCCCGACCAGTAGGTACACACACTTGATATAGAAACAAGTTAGAACTGGCACACAATGGTGTTGCCAGTGCCCCGATGGCAGTTGTTGGATTGGCTGACACAGCAACACCTGTGGCGTGGAAACTGCTGTTTAGTGGCAGAAATTAACAAACAAGCTCCGAGAGCCCTCCAAGAAGAGCATCCACTACCCCCTGGTTTTGGCCCTCTTCATACCAAGACTGTTGTGGAAGGGTGACACAGAACCAGACATTGGAGAACCCTCTTCACGAAGTGTACCATTGAGCATTGCCAACTCTCGCAGCTGCTGTTTCTTGTAGAAATCCTGAGACTCATCCTAATAATATATTTTGAAAAGGAAAAGGAACCCAATTAGTGCCGAAATTATTCCAAAACATGGTCAAGAGTTTTGCTGTTTTGCAGGCAGAATTCACAAAATTAACTTGCCAGGAAGAGGAAAACCTTTTCCACATAAGAGGAGAGAACATACCACAGGCCTGAGTAAATCTTCAAGTACCTCACGTGCTTGTGATAAACGAGCATCAATAATTTCAACTGGTAGTTCTGCCTCCACCAGAATATGAAGAGGCTCGTTCAAATGTTCATACCCTGGCTTTCCTCTCATCATTTCTTCCTTCAGAACAAAAATAGTACAGTGAAATAACATTAGATCCTCACAATGAGGACTGAATAAACGGAAATTCTCATTTACAGCATAGCGCAACAGATGTTCATACTTTTGGTATGCATGAATGTGAAATCAGTGCAATCATCAAAGAAGAAAAGTCTCATTATTACCCTCGTCGGATCCTTTATGCTACCACGGCCCCTAATCAGAACACGGCACTCAGTAGTTGCTTCCACTCGTTTAAGAGAGTTCCCCCTAGGGCCCAACAACCGTCCAACAAAGTTATACTGCAATAATAAAATGATGTCAGACAACAAAAGAGAAATATATTGAGAAATTAACAGGATCTAGCAGTTCATCCATACATTAGGATATTTGTCCACTGGAATATCCACTCGGATTGTTCGCTTAACAATTAGACCAGATGAGCTACTTGGAGAATTAAGCCAGTTTTGTGTTGGTGAAGGCTGTAATAAACCTGACATCTGAGCAGTGGAATCCAAGTACGTTAAAACCTAACATAACATATAGGGAACCGTTATTTATATATTTCACTACACATATGAGAACATAAGATATTGGTCCTCGAAGAACCTCCAAGATCCTAAAAAAGAAACTCATTAGGGATACATCATTGCAGCTTTGAAGAATGTAAGGAATAAATAACTAAACAGAGAGAAAAATGTACACCTTAACAGATACAATGGAACTCGGAAAATTTCCTGATATATACGACTGTTGAAGGACAGTAAATATAAAATGAATACCATTACCAACAATAATATCATTTTGCAATCCCTCTTGCATACAGAGGCATTCAGTAGCTGAAATGTTTCAACACCATATTAATAATGAAAAATGGCTGTGCGTTGTCAGGAAAACTCAATTAACAAACATAACCAAAGGGTCAGTACTCTACACAGGAAAACCAGGAGTCCAATAATCTCCTTTAGATTGGACAAACTCTTTTCAATGCTCTGTATTACTACTAGGAATTGCATCTCATGCCAAGTGTAAGATCTAATAATATGTCATATACTCGAAATATGTTCTCTCAACAAACAGACAAAGTCAGAATAAATGGAGAACCATATCAATTGAAGTAGAATTCCAGAAGCAAAGCTAATTGATTATCATTTGGTTGTTGATGTTAGCTTCAGACTACCTGTCTCAAAATGGCAAATTAATTGCAGGCACCTAAACAAATGTTAAGAGTTAGCATGAAATGTAAAAGCCGTGTCAGAAATGCTTCTAAAAGACAGTAAAATTAGATGGAAAATAAGGTTATGTTAAGTTAATGGTTAGTATCCGTACTTCTGATTGAAACCGTGAAGCCCATCCGTTCACATCAGCACCTCCATTTGAAAACATTCCTCCAGAAGCCAGGGGGCTAGCATGTTCAAGCCCACTTTGACCTAAAACTGATGCATTCCCCAACAGTGTAGTTACACGCAATATTTCTGCTCCAAAAATGTCAATTTTCAAGAATAAGATGTACCGGTTAGCATTTGTTATAAGGTTAGCAGTCACCACAAAATGGAGAGACAACACGGATTTTTCTTCTGAGTCAGTTAAAATCAATGTTTCCCCCATGTAATAAATTTAACTTCAAAAGAGTACTGTAACATCAAAGTAATGAGAAAGTTAATAAAGAAAGGAAGCCTATTAATTGTAACAATAGTTATGAACACCATCAGAAAAGAATACACGAGAACCCAAGTTAATAGAGGGGCAAAACCCCATAAAAGAATATACATCCACAAAACATCACCACCTGATATGATAACACCAAAACCGCTAAAACCTGAGAAATCAATGTCAATATTACGAATCTAACAAAAATATTTAGATTCCTCCCGGAGAGAAGGAAAACCAAAAGAACAAATACCCATAAAGAAGCAAACAACAAGCCCTCGCAAAAAGAAAGAAAGAAAAACTTATGGATCAAGCTATGTCTTCAGCTAGGAACTTGGTGAATGAATTTGCTAATGTTGGATTACAAGTCAAAAACCTTTACCTCAGAAAGGTTCACCTTTTGGTTGGGACAGGTGATTTCGTAGTCTTTAGGTATCTGTGTTCGTAGAAAGGAGAGATGGTTGGCAAAAGGAGGGTCCCACCATAAACATCCAAAGACCAAGTCACATTGGCAGTATCACTCTATATATGACGGCCAGGTTTATCAATTGTTATCCTCTAATTAAAATGAAAACACCCAATGCTTGTTATGTCAGCATCTTTCCCACCGATAAACACAAGATTTTACTATTATCCTCCCTTTTGGTCTTAAAAAAAAAAAAAATTTCTTCAACAGTTATTTCGGGAAAAAACATCATTTGTATAAACAAATAAGAAAAACAAGGTCTATAAGAGAAACCGAGAACTAAACATTGAACTCCAAGTCAGACTAAACAAGGTAACCTATTTCCTACATCCGAGGTATGTGAAAGAACTAGGTGCTAGAAGAGACATAATCAAGGAGGGATTGAAGTAATGGTATTGCACACACAATCATTATAATCCTGTTGTTCTTCATATGCAAACCAGTTGCCTGTGATATGTACACCTCTTCAATACTTTCCAACAATTACGAATTTTGAGTTGGAACTGGCATTCCAAACCAATACACTAAGTGATGGTTTTGATAATTCTACCCCATGAAACAAAGTACCCCTGAATTTTTTAGATGAGCTCAGCATCCTTCATTGGATTTCTCAATACATACAGCCTACAGGCATGCAATACAATGTAGCTCGAGCTAAATGAAATCACGAGACAATTAGTCCCAACTTAGTAGTTGCTTGTCCTTGTAATCCATTACATATCATTAGGAAGTGCGTGCATAAACTAAACTCAACAAATTTGATTAGCAGGATCATTAGCATCTCTAATAACTTAGCACATATAACCAAGTTAAAGTAATTACGAGTCTATTAAGTGAGTTGAGCAGTGATTAATTTCTAATAGTACTATGCTTCACCACTTTGAGTGTTTTGTAAATGTTTGCTTCGCATAATCATGTTAGATGAAAAGGGTATGTCCTCATATAACCAGTGAAGTTATTCGAATCGTTTGATTCGGGTTGAGCAGTTACTGATCGCAGAGTCTTCACAGTTGAACATTGCAATTGTACCCATAAAAGCACTTTAGATAAACAATAACAAGCTGAATTCAAAGTTCGAAACTGACCTTGGTTTATTAACCTGCAGCAATGCGGTAGCAAAGGCAAAAATGGACCGAGTTTGTGGCGCTCCGCAAGTAACTCAGATAGATATCTGGAAACACAGAGAGCAAAGCTATTATTATACAACATCATGCTTCGCAAAAAGAAAAAGAAAAAAGCCAAAAAATAACGATATTTATTATGATGATGATGATGATAATTGATAAAAGTCAACAAATCAATCAATCAAGCTCAAGCTTTCTTCTTCACAAGAAATCTAGGCAATCGATAAATTAAGAACAGATCTCGCGACATACTTTTCTTGCTCGGCGGCGACGAGAGCTACGGATGAGGCGGAGCGAAGGCCGGAGAGGTGAGGAGAGTGAGGTGCCGACGGCGACGGCGAGTACGACATATACCTTCCACCGCCCGATGATGACGTCATTTCCACAACGCCTCAACCGTCCGATCGTCGTCTTCTTCTTCCGGTCGTCTCTGTCTCTGAGTCTGGGGGGACTCTGTGTGTGTCTGGGGCCGGCTGGTGGGACGATCGCGATTCCCAACCAGACGCTCGCTCTCTCTGTCTCTCAAATCTCTCAATCCAGGTCTAAGCGTCGGTGGATTTTCATTTATACTTACACTGCCTTTTACTTTCTACCTTCCCCACTACTACTATACTAACTACACAGTAACTTTTTTTTTTCTTTTCTTTTTACTATTATTTGGAAAGTAATTTCTTTTGGTATGCATTAATGAGTAATCTTCTATATGCCATAGAGATTGATATGTCTATCTAAATGTGATATATGATAATGTAACATTTCAGATTGTCTTACAAATTAAATTTGTTAATTTGTGGTGGGAATTGATTGTTCGGTATGTGCAAACTTTTTCTCGATTAGTCGATAAATCTATTTGTGCACAGAATTTCGGCTAAAAATGCAAGTTTGTGTTATTAGGAAATTAAAATTAAGATGTTTAATGGTGGCTGATTAGTGTGAAACCTATAATAATAATAGGTCTTATTATTATACCAAACCTCTAGTATAGACCATGGAGCGAGAGGGGTTGGCCATCAATGGACTCTTTAGTCTCAAGTTCTCAACCATGAAAATTGGAACCCTAGAGAGATGGCTACGTGGATCAATTTAGACCCATATCTTCATTGGCATGTCGACATTTGTTGTTTATGGCCCTATCAATTCTTTGACATCGCTGTTTCGTATGGCAATGAGTTTTCTGATTTTCAATATTCCTAAATTACATATAATAATTGCTGCCAATTATGTTGACTAAAAACATAATTTATGTGCAATAATAGCATCCTCCCCAATAATGCTTTGAAAGAAAGAAACCCAATTATAAACTTAGCGGTTGGTATGGTTTGACCAATTAATCCAAATGTAACGTACACTTTTGTATGAGCTATGAAGACAAATTGACCAAGTATTAATAATGAACAAACATTCTTCTTTGCCATTAAATTTCATCATGTTTATGCGTAGTAATATTGGATCAAGGTCAAAGCAGTCATCAACTTTAATTTTTATTCATTCAAACCATCTAAAAATCACCATATAAAAGAGATATTGCAGTAATTCTAGTTCTTATAAGGAGATTTACATTATAATATCCCTGCTTTGAAAGTTCCCACATATGAAATGTAATGAAATCTTTCTGGTATAAATTCTCTAAAAATTCCCACTAAATGGGTTCTCCCTTGTGCATTTGTCTATAATCCAGCACCTATTTCTTTCTCATTAATGCATACTCAAAAAATTACATAGATATATCAGTAGGTGCTTACAGTTACCTTCCATAGGTATCTTTAATCCCCATCCTGTTGTTTTTTCTGCATTGTAATCGGTAATCCTCATACCCAGATACGCATGTACGAAGTTGTCAATCAGATTAGTGGCAAATAAATATTCACTACACGCTTAGATGGATCATGAAAAGTCTGTTTTCTTAGTCCGAGTGATCGCGGAAGCGGATAATTCTGTTGATGAAGGATCTCTCGCGGTGATATCTGTTGAGGAAAATATTACAGGTGATGAATATTCTCATGTGCAAATTAGTAAGAGTAGCACGACAATAACAATTTCAAAGCGGACACAGGGCACAAGAACATACATGACAAACGACGACATGCAGAAGCAAGCGACCCCAATGGAGAAATGAACAAAGAAAGTCGGCCAGAAATTCTCCCTGTCCAGAAATATCCTCTCAGAAATAATAGTTGTTATTCCTGAAAACAGTAGGACCTTCCATCCTGAAGGTAAGCATCTGTAAAAAGAAAATGAGGAGGAATCCTGTGAAGACAGAAGAAAAATTAGCACATACAAGCCTATGAGGTTAAAATCATTCACAAAACATGCGAGATAAATAATTAACATCATACCTGGAAATATTGCTTGATGAATACCCCAGAGTACGCTATTCTCAGGATCATATCTTTACCATGTCAAGAAACCAGAGACTAGAACCAATAAATTGAATTGCAATTGCTCACAATGCACATTACTTACCGATCAACACCATTCCAGACTGATGATGTCATCTATATTGCCGTGTCATGTAATTTTTTGTGAAACAAAAACAGAAAAGAAAAATTGAATAAAGACAATTCTATGTCTCAAAAAAATTTCAGGTCAAATGCACCAAGAGTTGAATAAAGACATTTCTATACTGTGAGCTTTGTACACCGGAAAAGCAGCAACCTTATGTTCTTACTCTTCTGACAAAAGCATCTGCAAAATGTAGCAGCCGCTTTCTTGTAAAAAAATGAAAAATAACTATTAAAAAGTAACAGAAAATATAAGGCAAAAGCTTTACCAAATAAACCTAAAGAAAACTGCCTAAACTAGGAAAAGGATACTTATTGAGTTTGCCAAAATTAAGCCAACTGCACCAGCTGAGTTGATCAGCAGGATATTCAGTACTACATGTATTATTGCGAACATAAACGTTGAAAGGTTTGACCGTACTAGTTGCTTCTCTTTTGCAACGGCATGTAGAAATGATTCAGATGTTCCTGATGTAAAACCAAAGCACATTCTCAGTTCTAGCTTGATACCTTTTAGGCACAGCAGTAAGATCTTTAAGTTAACACCAAACAAAACCAAAAATTGATGATATAAAAGGGGTACCAGTTCCAAATGAAAGACTTTAGCAGATTGTCAATGGATTGGGAGACACATACGATTTATTTTTTCAAACAATCACCACCACTTTAGTATCCTAGTCCTTAGCGGCCTTACTACATCTTAATACGAATTCCTTTACTTCAAAAATAAGGGAATTCATCATTCGAAAGGAAGTAGCCATAAAAAATTTCATATCTCATTAATATAATGCCATAATTAGTAATGAAATAAAGAAATCATAAAGACCCATAAAATAGAAAAGCATTAACTCAAGTACATGTTGCTTGATATTCCTCTAACTATGGCTCATATGCCTGCGAATATTGACAAGAAGAATCGGAGCATTACTCACCATTCATAGCCAGAACAATTATATAAATGCAATAATATCGAAGGGCTGTTGATGCCTCCCCATCACTCCATTTCTGTCCGTACAACAATCTGATGAGAGAATAAGCATAACTTGGACCAAACGCCATAAATACAAGACCTACAGGATATCTGAGCATCGTGAGACCAAGGAAACAACTAAGGAAGAAGACTTCAAGAAAAGAACAAATATCAATTCCTACTATAGATAATTATCTTGCTCCTTTTGTGGTCATCAACCTGTCCTATTTCATAATGTATCAAAATCAGATCTTTTAATTTACTCATAATACAATGAATCAAAGGCCAATACAAGTGTTTTCACTACCTGATCTCTCTGTTACAACATAACATGCAGTGTCTGCATATCTGCATGCTACAATTAACTTTGTAAATTTTTCTTTTCTAAAAGACATTTTCTAGGTTGTTTGAGTCCCTTGGGTTCTGTTCATCATAGTTTCATATGTGATCTAAACGACTGAGATGCTATTACAATAATCAACTTGGCTACTTATTAGATCGAGACTATACACATATATCAATATATATTGTCTATAATTTTGATCTGTATAAACAAAGGAGAAAAGGAAATTGAAATGCACACATGCACGCACCTATTAACAAAACCAGTTTAAGGGCCTCTGTAAGGCTACTTCCTAGCCTCCTGTCTTTATTTGGGTCTTTTCCTGTCAACGAAAGATATTATTGGAAAATTAAAGTTTGTTAGATTTAGCACTGTATGATGCAATATTAATGGAACCATGGATTTTTCTCCATGGATACAAACCAAATTTGAAGTGTGCACATAGCATATGTGAAGAATCATTTGTAACTCACATGAAAAGAAACAAAAGCAGGAAGAAATTAACCCAAAATCAAGATAACATCAAAAGAACCATCAAGTAAACAAAGGAGGAAAGTAAACCTGATGCAGACCTTGCAAATGTAGCATAGGAACTTTCTTCAAAAGGAAGAAACACCAGCCTCACCACTAGGCTCCCTAATAAGTGATAAATATCATAAAAAGAAAATTCAAAATTACTGACATGTAGTCTCAGAACAAAATGAGATCTTATTGTGATGACAAAGTGATTAATTGTATGACTCAAAAGATCTGGACCAAATAATTACCTAATTTGTCCACAAGTCCATATACGGCTTGGTTATAATATGTCGCCCACCATAAAAGGACAAGACTTTGTCCTTCTTGAAGGATCAACTTCATGAAGGATTGAAGTGTAAACAACTTACACATGTCAGACAGCTGCCCATCATAATGCTTCTTATTCTTTACTCTGTGAAAGTATTAAGCTATCAACTAAAGCAAATCTGTTAAAGACATAAGATTTAATTGAAAAACAGTGTTGCTTATCATATCCTTTCTGCTAAGCCAGCCAATTGTAATTGTCAATACATACGAATATGACAAATAAATCTGACGAGTGAAGAAATACAAGTTGTGATAATATTCCACTCAACTACACAAATCCACACATTTGATAATCAAGATTGACTAGCTCCCATGAAACCATTCACAGTGAACATATGACACTGGATTATTGCCTCCCAGATAAGACCAGGACCAACAAGGCACTCTACAAAAACGCTTGCCAAAAATAAACAAGAAGTCATTTCTGCTGTCCAAGAAATCAAATAGCGTGATGCCCACATATTTGGCCATAAGAGACATCAGCTAAAGATCTTATGAATTCCCTACTTCTCTCCACGTGAAGAATCCATTCTTAACGTATGTCTTTTCAGTTAACATTGGATTATACTCATGCATTATCCCGTAAATTTTTTCCCTTCTGAGGTATAACAGAAAATGAAAATTCATCATCTACAGAAAATAATGTAGAATTAGAAGAAATAAAAAAGAAAAATACCTGAATGGAAAAATAGCAGAACTTCTACATGTACCAAAAAGAAGAAAATAGACCCAATAACCTAGGAACAAGCACACTCCATATGCAGTTTGTGACAATGAAAATACAATCGCTTTATCCTGCAACCAATCAAATGATAATTCATAATTAGAAGTTGCATCTAATACCATAAATAATCAAGGTCAAGGATTGGTAACCACCCTTTAAGTAAGTTCGGTTGGTGTGTCAGTTCTAAACACTCCAATTTACTACAGTAACTATCCTTCCTCTTCAGAGAATAATCCTTAATAACAGAGGCCCTCACCTACTCATATTGACTATTCAGGTTCACTGGCAGAATACAAATTTATTTCTTCATGGTCCTCTCAAATGGATAATAGGTTAAAAAGTATATTTTACAAGATTTGTTCCCATGTCCAGTAACCAATAAAATGGTTCCAATAAAGCATAAAATTACTGGTTAAGGAACCAGTGGACACCACCCATATGAGGTTCATATAACAAAAGGGAATCAAACAGATCATTACACACTTCCTTGCAGGTTTCATTTTGAATATAGTGAACAATGTTAAAAAATGAATAAAAATAAAGATTGCCAGAATAATTTGATAAAAACTCTTACCATGTCAGTTTGCTTGACAATGAGAATGAACATTGTTATGCAGCGGGAAAGAGTAGCAACTGTCTCAACTACTAGCCTTAGTTTAAGCAGAAGCAAGTTCTGAGAAAGGATATACAAGGGCTCTGCCAGTAGTTCAAAAATACATGCAGAGCCTGCCACGTAAAAATGACTCATGTCACTGATACATTAATGTGAAACAATTAATTCATTTAAGCAAAGCCAAATTGTCTATGATTTCCAATCATCAATGATTCTTGTTATAAAAGCACTGAAACAATATTGATGAGTCACAAATCACAAATGGACTTGAAAACCAAACATATATCGTATTCATAAATAATTTTTGAATGAGTAGTCATAACAAATTATGTGTGAAAATCTCCATAAACAGAGAGAAGCAGCAACAGCAACAAGACATACTTTTCTAAAAGAAAATAATATATATAGCAATCTACCATTAATCAAGATTGCTTGCCCATATGGATCAGAAAAGCTTAAGCCTTTATTCCAGAAGACAACACCGCATGCTGCAACAGTAAGAAGAATTCCACATGGGGGAATTAACCAGGCAAATGTCATTATCTTTGCTATATTTTCTTCTGTTGAAGTACCATCACTGTAGCATAATACATAAGAATTACAGGTCCTTAGTTGGTATAAATAAACACATTGCTATTAAAATGAAGAAGCACCTTTTCATGTCTGCCCGAAGGCATGCTCGCCGAACTCCCTCACGACTGAGAAACAGTACACAGGTGACAAAAAGAGGAAATTGTACTCCATAGAGCTGCCACCAGAAGACAAAAGAAATACACAAATGACTTCACAGTGAAGTAATTAAATTTCCAAATCAAATGGAAATGCCACAACAGATATTCAAGCTCCAAGCCCAGCTCTTTGAGAGGCTGTATTGGACTGGATTGCTAGAGTTTGGTCCAGTATAAGATTGGACAATTGCCCAATTTAATGGAAGAACAAGTAACAAACTAAAGCTTACAAATTTATCATGTGGGCTACAGTTCAATCCAAAGCCGAAAAAGAAAATATATGGAAACATGTAAAATAGACAAAGATTTAAGAGAAAATCAAGCAGGAACTTGGAAAATGCATAAAGGATGGAGAAAGTAGTATATATTGTTACCGCAAAGTCCTCAACTGAAAGGTGCCTGACGATCCACGCATTGAATATAAATGGAATTCCCCTTGACAAGAATTGCGTAGCTGATGCAACAAAAAAGAAAGCAAATTTGCATCATCTTCATTCTAGGGTTTGTTTGTGAGAGAGAGAGACAGAGAGAGTGAGAGAGAGGGAGAGAGACTGACCAAGCAAGTACTTGAAGGTGCGAGAGAAACTGCTGTCAGTGATTGATTGAGATTGAGATCCAACCGACGAAGCTCTTGACATCTCGATGAACTTTTCTGGGATCTCTCTCTCAGAGTTCAGAAGCGAAAGGGAGAATGAGAATGAGAGACCTTCGAATTCCAAAATATTTCCGACTTTAAGTGTTTGTAACAAATGTGAACAAAATAATGATAGCTGGATTCTTGGTTTTGGTGGTGGTGGGCTTGATAGATATGTGCATGAATATTAGTTGGGAGTGGATTTTATTATATATCTCTCTGTAGAGAGAGACTATACGGTCTGCGTGTGTTTAGAAATTTAGAGAGAGAGAGAGAGAGAGAGAGAGAGAGAGGGAAAGAAAAGAAAAGGGTGTGGTAGTGAAAGAACAAAGCAAGACAAGGGTTTGGAGACTTGACGAGTTTTGCTCTCAGCAAAACAACAACAACACACCCAGCTCTGAATTTCTCAACCTTACTCCCACAACTCTTCGGAATTTTACAAGTCTAATCTTCGGAATTTCATCCAGTTTTGGGATAAGACGATAATTCTTCGGAATTTTACGAAGATGATGACGACGAAGAAGATGGTGATGGCGATGATGGGTCTGTGCAGTTGGTGGTGGCTGGGAGCGTGGTATGGTTTAAATTATAGCCGGACGGCTATACTTTTAAAATATTCTATTAACAGCGTATAGCCGTTCGGCTATACTATTAAAATATTATTTTCATAGCGTATCGCCGCCCGGCTATATGCTTAAAATATATAGCCGCACGGCGATACTTCTAAAATATTGCATTCATAGCGTCTAGCCGAGCGGCTATACTTGTAAAATACTCTATTTCAAGAGTATAGCCGCGCGGCTATACTTTAAAATATTCTAATTAAAGAGTATAGCCGATTTTAAAGAGTATAGCCGACCGGCTATATGGGTAAAATATTCTACTTATAGAGTATAGCCGCCCGGCTATACTTTGTATTTTTTTTTTTTTAAAATAAAAATTATTCAAATATTTACTTTTTAATTATTTTTATTTTACGTTGACAACAGTGGACTGATGGAGGGTTTAATATCATATGGGTTGGGCTAAGACCAAATTTTGGATCCCGACTTGGGCTCAGTCCAAAAAGAGAGTAAAAAAAGTTGATGGAGGGATTGGTTCTCTTCCCGCTACTGATAACAGCAAAAAGTAAAACTTTCTCACTCTCTCTCTCAAAATTTGAACTGAAACATTTGATCTGAAACTCAAAGAATGGCAGAGATGGAGGAAACCACAGTACCCTTTAAGAATCTCACTAGCAGAGAGTACCCAGGTCATAAGAAGAAGGTCCTCTCTTTCTATCGGTTACATTTTTTAATCCAATTTCAAGCTCCACAAAACCCTAATCTCTTGCTCTCCATTTTCAATATTCTAAATTTTGTATGTGTCATTATGAAAAGGTGCATTCTGTGGCTTGGAACTGCACGGGCACGAAGCTCGCATCGGGCTCTGTAGATCAAACCGCTAGGGTTTGGCATATTGAGCCCCACGGACATGTAAGTTCAGCTGTTCCAATAAAATTCATTATTATTTCCCAATAAATTTATTATATTTCTATGTAATGAGGGAATATTTGTGTATATATGTTACAGGGTAAGGTTAAAGATATTGAATTGAAGGGGCATACTGATAGTGTGGATCAGCTGTGTTGGGACCCCAAGCATGCTGATTTGATTGCCACTGCCTCTGGAGACAAGACAGTTCGTCTATGGGATGCTCGTAGTAAGTCATTGCTCTTTCAAGTTTCAATTTTTTAGGTACAAAAGATTGGAATTTGATGTTATATCCATCTGGGTACTTCAGGTGGAAAATGTGCGCAGCTAGCAGAACTTAGTGGCGAGAACATTAACATCACCTATAAACCTGATGGGACGCACATCGCCGTTGGTAATAGGGTAATGTTTACTTGTGCTCAACCTCTATTGTATGAGTTTGTGAATTTTCTGCTTGTGAATAACTTCATTGAATTTTCTGATTGTGAATAACTTAATTTTGTTGAATTATGAGTAGTGGGTGTCAATGGCTAATAGCTATGTTTTGCTGTTCCATATTCTGGTGTTGCTGTTCTTATGCTGATTTTTGTCCCTCCTTACAATGTAGGATGATGAACTAACAATTCTAGATGTTCGGAAATTTAAACCCATTCACAAGCGAAAGTTCAATTATGAGGTAATTATCGAAAGGGATGCTTTTTTTTAATTTCTTCCTTGTATATTGCATGTTCTATATGAGTTTTAGGCTATTAATGTCTTATCAGCACAAGGCTTTTAGAAAAACTTTGTTACTCAACCTTGAGAAGTCGTTCAATTCTGTATGATATGCAAATGTAACCTTAGAAATTGACCTTAAGAATGATTGCTTGTAAACACAAATCACAATATGTTAAGTTATCTCTCTTCTCTTCACACACACACACATAACCAAAACATATTGGCACGCCACTATGATGAGTTGCCGATGTTGCAGCTGTCAAAGTTATGAATTTATCAAGAAATAACTTTTTTCAATGAACATGAGTTCTTTTTAAATTTTTTGTAGAAATGTCTATATTCCCATGATTATGTTTTTTTTTTCACGTGTAACTTGTCCATAGATGGTTTTTCTGATCCTTACACAGAGTTGCTTCATCCTAATACAAGGGATGCCGATAAATCCTGTTTATATTATCTGTCTCTGTACCTCAAATACATATTGAGTATTCTTCTTCTTTTCCAGGTTAATGAAATTGCTTGGAGCACAACAAGTGAAATTTTCTTCTTGACAACTGGAAATGGTGAGAACAAGTTTTCTGCATAATTTCTTTCTACATAATGGAACTTGGAATGGGTATTTTATTGTATATTCTCTGGTTCAGGTACTGTTGAAGTACTAGCATACCCATCTCTTCGACCAGTTGACACTCTCATGGCTCATACAGCTGGGTGTTATTGCATTGCGATTGACCCACTTGGAAGGTATGCTACAAAGATGTATTATCTTTTCATTTGTTTAAGGGGAAAAAAACTGTCTGATTTGATCTGGGCCATTAACTTGCAATATTAGTTGGTACTGTGCATATAAACATGTCCACTTTCATTGATCCCATCACGAGAAAAGAACATTTATATGCTGTATCTACGTAGTTCTATTTATCTCTGTTCCAAAATTCTCTCTTGAAAATGTCACACGAAGACTACTTTTAGCTCTTTTAAATGCTCTTTATACAATAACAGGTATTTTGCTGTTGGAAGTGCCGATTCCTTGGTCAGCCTGTGGGATATCTCAGAGATGCTCTGTGTGAGAACATTTACAAAACTTGAGTGAGTTCTACCCTGAATTCCCTATTATTCAGATTCTTTTTTCTTTTTAAATTCTGCAGTTAGTGAATAACTATGGACATTGCACACATTCGTTTACCTTAGGTTCTTGTGTATACTTTAATCATCAGCATCCCTATTCCTGGAATGATCTCTGTTTGTACCTTTCTCAGATCGCCTGTGAGGACAATAAGCTTCAACAACACTGGAGAGTATCTTGCTTCTGCCAGTGAAGACTTATTTATTGATATAGTAAGTACCTTATGTGGCTCACTACACTTGGAATTTATCTCTTCAAGAAGTATATTCTCCCTTGTGGGAGGATGTCTGGTTACAAAGGCTGCAGCCTGTCATCATAGCTGGCCAGTTTACTACTGTACACTGACTTTGTTTTGTAGCTTAGACGCCATTTAAAAAAAGAAGAAGATATATATGTTCACTGAAGTTTTTATTTTTTGTTTACAAAGGATTTGTAGCTAATTCATTCATTTGAATTCAATCCATCTTTCATCACCTAAGTAAAACTAGTAACAATATAACTGCTGCTGTATAAAACAGTCCAATGTTCAAACTGGGAGGACAGTGCATCAAATCCCATGTAGGGCTGCCATGAACAGTGTTGAGTGGAATCCTAAATCCAATCTGCTTGCTTATGCTGGGGATGACAAGAACAAATACCAGACTGACGAAGGTGCATTGCTGTTTCTTGTTCCACTAAGCTTATTCATCAACACAAGGCAAACCTAACTGATGCATGTTTTGGCCCTCAATTTGTTGCAGGTGTTTTTAGGATATTTGGCTTCAAAAACTCAGCCTAATGTCTGACCTCATGTCCAAAAGAACGCAGATGTGTGATTATTTGACAGCAGCTGACAGGTTATGTCCAAGACAAAGTGCGGTGTGTGACCACTTGGTTCTGTTTGTACTAAGTTTTCCCGAGTATTTTTTAAAGACAAGGCAAACTCGGCACTTTTTAAAGGATGTTTGGCTTAGTGCGGCCTTCTCCGAGAGTTTTGCCCTTTTTCTGTTTGCCTTGTAAGTAGAGCACTTCTGTGCCCGTAACCATTTGGTTCTAAACTTCCATACTATATCAAAAAGAACAGCGTATGACATTAGATAGAGCACTTTTGAGCCCGTAACCGTTTGGTTCTAAATTTCCATACTATCAAAAACAACAGCGTATGACATTAGATAGATATTGAGTACTTGACACTTTTATTTTCTACCTTCAGGATATGACACACTTGTGTTGCTGTATAGACAAAGAACAATATAATTTTGAGTAAATTGATGTTTGAGAAGTTAGCATTGAATGATAAATAATCACATGTACAAAAAGAGCACACAAGCAGTATCCCCTTGATCTGGCTGGAAGTAGTACATATGCGAACAGGTTTAAAGTTGCAGGCGCAATATACTTCAGAGGTAGTGAAGGAGATAAGATCAACTTGCTAGCTTTCATGTTGAATGATCAGAATCCCGAAAGGGTGTGTAATTTGGTTGTTCGAGTGAGTCTGGCTAGTAATCGGACCAAAGATGCTTCATCCCCCATTCCCCTTTTGGACATTGAAGAAAAGGGTGATCTTACAGCAGCAAAAGAGTTATATACCATGACAGGTATCTGATACTAGCAGACTTCCCAAGTGTTTGTTGAAGACTCGTATAAACAGTGCTGGGCTCTGGCGTGTCCGGGGTTCGATCAGATCAACCCACGACCCGTAGGCATGAAGGAGTTAAGCAGCAAGCAAGGGCCAGGATATTGGGTGGTTGGAGGGATTGCTTTCAACGTACGTGTTGGGTAGTTGGAGGGATTGCTTTCTGCCGTCGTTCTTTCCCTTTCTCTCTGCAATTTGCATTTTGTGTTTCTTTACTTTGCAATGTATGACTTGTTTCCATCTCTTCAATGTTTCCGTTCTCAATTGCAATATCGTTCAAGTCAGACAGTCTGCAGATAATAGAATTGGTCAAACCACAAATTAAACTGAAGCATATACACAAATCCCTCTAATTCAAGAGCATTAACTACCTTCACAAAGCAGCCACAAGAACACGGAAACTCCTCAAAGCTCAGAAGCCGCATAGCATGAATTTCGATACCGGAAACACCAAACCTGCAAAGCAAACAAGGCAGATGGTAATGAGATACTGAGAGCACCAAGTCACTGGCTTCCATTTGATCTCAACACTTGAGCTCTTCATCCTCTTCCCGCTCTGTGGCTCCTTTGACAAATCAAAGCTAGCCCCCTTCATCCTCAGCTCTTGAATGCACCTAGTGAGTGCCCTGTTGTCAGTCTTCTCCCTCTGCAACTGGTTCCATACCTTCCAGTACCTGCAAAGATTCACCTGCACCAAAAACACAAACACAAAGGAGGTCGAGACCGACAAAATGCTAGGTATCCACCATTTTTTACAGATGTGCTCTTCGGAATTAACCGAAGATGTGAACAAGATGGTCATGAAGAACCCATGAAAGATTAAGAAGAAGCAGCAGAGTTGAAAGATTTCGCGCCGGATGGAGTCCATTCGGGACTCTTTTCGGGCAATGCGCCGGCCAAAAAGGTCTTCTTCTCTTCGCCAGAGCTTGAGAAGCAAGAGATGGCCGGGGCTTTCAGAGATTTCCATTAATGGGTGGTGTTGGATAGCTGAAATAATGGTCATGGCAGATGAGAGTTTCTGTTGGTGCTCTTCATCTACTGGGATTTCCACAACGTGGGCATCTTTCATCTCAGCCATTGTTATAAAAAGAAATTCTTAAATTTGAAACCTTGAAAGAGCAAAAAGAACAATGCAGAAATTGAGAGATTAAGAAAAGCAAATGAAATGACAAATTAGACAGAGTGAGCTTTGAGAATTAGCAGTGGGAGAGCGCAAGTAACAGAAATGATTAGTATCGATTGCTTTTGGTGGAGGAAGAAGAAGGACTCTCAGGTATTTAAATTTGTTGAAAATAGCCTGAGAGTGAGTGAGAGCGTTGGCTGCCAACGGTTACTTTTTTTCTTCGCAAACGGTCCGATTCTATGGCCGTTTATTTTATTATTTTCCAACGGTCACATTTCCATCTCCGACGGGCCTGGAAAGTGTTTGGGTCTAATTCTTATAAGCCCATATGAGTGCGTGGAATTCTACGGACACCCATTTGTGAAACGGGGTTGCTTATCGTTCAGTTAGGTTTGCTTTAGAGAGGGAATACAAAATATGATTTATTTTCAATACAAATAAAACTTGGAATCCTATCTTCTTAAAAACCTCCCCTCCATCCTAATCTCACATCACCAGTAGCCACGGTAGCCAATGGCCCTTCCCCTACTCCCTCTCTTTCCTATTTATTTAGTCGTCTTCCTTCTCGTCGAACTTCTAGGGTTGCCAACGAAGTGTAGAAGTGAGGATAAAAGAGGGGCTCGTTTCGTTGCCCACCGTGGCCATCAATGATTCATAATAGAGGGACTTTTTTGGTACGGGGCATGAGGGGAAGCTTTTAAATTTTTTTATTTATGCAAAAAGTTTATAGCTCAAGTGGTTAATAGCAGCTACTTGTGCATACAAGGTCTTATATTCAAAATTCCCCTCGCCCATTATCAATTATATAAAAAAAAAATAGTTATTTAATTACACAAACAAATTGGAAGCTGTGGACAAAATTTTATGATTGGGGCTGGGAATCAAATATCATGCTTGGATGTCTCATAAAATTCCTCCACGATGTTTCCAAATAGAATTGCTCTATGATTGATCCATCACCCACCACAATCATCAAGTTCTGTAGGGCCATTGGATCAGAATCCAATTTGTCAAGTCGCTTTCCATTTACCAATCTGAGCGAAAATCCCACACAGCTCAACGGCCGGCCCATTACAGAAAATAGCCAGTTAAAATTTTGACTTTCCATGTGGCATGCAATCTGGCCATTGAAATATTCTGCCAGTTTGTGTCATCGTTCATAATCTTCCGCAGAGAGCAACACTTTCTCTTAACAAAAATCTTTTTGTTTTCATCACCAACAGGGAAATTTAAAAAAAAAAAAGAAAAAGATTAAACTTGTTTAGCAAGTATATGCGAGATGACCTTATATAATACGTCACTTTTTTTAACTGTAAAATGCATTTGTTTTGTGCTGTGAATTTTTTAATTTAAAATGGATCTTTCAAAATGCCCAAATAACGGGAATGGTATCTTTTGTACTATTGTAAAGTAATTTTGTTTTATAGAGCATTTGTTGCTCCAACAAAAAAAAAAAAATTGTTTAGATCATTGGAAAAAAAAATTGATAGTTTGGATTATTGAAAAAAAATTTATAGAATTACCTAAATGGCGTCCCTCAAATAAAATTATTTAAAGAATTCCTCAATAAAATGAGACTATATATATAGATTTGGAGAAACAACATACAGGTATATTCCCGATCATGATTGACCGTACATAACGAAAAGTACCAACATTAAGATTCGTAATTCGAGACCTGAAAAAATTCAGAAATTCTAGTATGTAGGAATGTGCCATAAAATGGTTAAAAAGGCAGCCGCTGGAGATTTTTCTCTTTAGAATCAGAAAGTCAATAAAGTGAACAAAACCGCCGTTACCGGTAGCCAGTCATCCCTCTCCTTGATCCTTCACACAAGCCAAGGAAAATCCCAATCTGTCTCTCTCTACTCTCAAATTCAATTCCCAACTTTCTTGACAAGAAAGAAAAGCTGAAGCCAAAGTCTTCAAATGCTATCAATAAATACCAACATACTCACTGCTTTTATCTCTTAAATCAATTTCCCTTCTCTTTTGGATCACCAATTCACAAAGCAAATCGTGTAAAGTATGCATCTTTACAATGCATGGCTTCCACCGCCGGTGGCTGAAGAGTCTAAGAAAGAGAAAGAGTCCTTCTCTTGGGTCGTCTCCTCCGTCAAAGGCTCGTACAAACCCGACGATCCTGAATCCGTCTATTCAACTCTCAAATGGGTTTCTGTTATCGACCTGTCAGTACACCCAATTCACTATATCTTCTCTATTTTCATTCAATTATATGATTTTTCTATGTTGTTTTCTTCTTTTGCTATTCTATGTGTGTTTAAATTTTGCTTCTTTGACTTAGGTTTTGTTAGTATGTGATTGAAATTTGAAATTACTCATGTTCATAATTTCATAAGAGTTGAGCTTTCATAGCAATGAATTGGTTATGAATTTCAGTTTCAAATGTACTTCATCATGTTGAAGTTGGTTCTATACTTGCCGTGCAGTTTTGTCAAGGCAAAAAGTGACGTATCTTTGGAAGATGTAACTGCTCTTGTTGAATTTGGATTGGAACTGTTTCATGTGTCGCAAAATAAGCTTTATGCCCAGGTAATACTTCGCATAGCTGCTTCTATATATTCACATATCTTTTTGGTTACATGCTTGCTGTCATTATTTCTTGTTTCTTAAATTGTGGGTTCCATTTGTATTGATTAGGTTAGATGGGGAAACATCCTTGTCAAATTACTCAATAAGCACCGAAAGAAGTTGTCCTTGAAAGTAAAATGGCGGCCTTTGTATGATACTTTGATCCATACACATTTCACTAGGTGAGTCTTATATATCCACCTTCAAGTATATTTCCATTTCCTTCAAAGTTCTATTAATTCATTACTTCATCTTAATTTATAAGTAAAATCTGTTAAAGGCTCGAAAGGGGTGCAACCTTGGTATGTAGGAAATATTCAAGAGATGACCGTCTTTTTCCAAACACAATAAATGTTTCTACATATGGTCATCACTTGTTATGAATTTTTTGGCCTTTTCTCGTGGGTGCAATCAAACTATGAATTAGAATTAGTGCTTTTAACCTGAAATCTAATTTTGTTATTTCTGTATGGTTCTTGTCGTTTTTCTTGACATATTTGGCTTGATTGCTACCTTTGTGGTGTGCAACCAACTGCTCAACTACAATTGGGATGACATTTTACACACAGGCCACATTTGAAGAACTTCATGTGTTGATACATGTTGCAGGAATACAGGTCCCGAAGGCTGGAGATTGAGACAAAGACATTTTGAGACTACTACTTCTCTTGTTCGGTCCTGCCGGAAGTTCTTCCCACGAGGTTCTGCCTTTGAGATATGGTCTGAGTTTAGGTAAGTACTTTGAGGCCTTTTTCCCTAGAGTGAGTTAGTTGGACTGTGAAACATAATTTCATTTCTGGGGTTTTTCACCTCCATCCATCTCTGTGATGTTTCACTGAGTTGATATTTCACCATGTCAAAACAAGCAAAATACTGTTCCACACACTCCAAGTCATATTTGTATAAATTTATTCTTTTCAGCTTTTTTTTTGGGTGACCTTTTCTTATTGTCAATACAAACAAAAATTGTATTGTGCTTTGGTTTAAATAGATAGATACACACACGTGCACACCCGTGTTTAAATAAAACCATAAGCTAGGTGATTATAGTTGAACTCTTAGTTGTTCTGCTCACTCTCTCATGAGTAATTGTATTGTCTTTTTTTTTTTTGATGAAACAAATGTGCAGATCTTTATTGGAAAATCCATGGCATAATTCATCCTTTGAGGGATCTGGGTTTGTTAGACTGTTTCTTCCCACAAACTTGGATAACCAGGAATTCTTTTCGCAGTAAGGAGCACTTATCTCACACTTTTTTCTTTATGGTTTTAGCACACTTTATTTATTTTTATATTTCTTTTTGTGGCAAGTCACCTTGTATTCTTGGTATTGTAGCGGTTGGATTAAAGAGTTTTTGCACCTATGGGACTCGATACCGAATTGCCAATTTTGGAACAGTCAATGGGCAGCTGTTATAGCTCGTGTTGTAAAGAACTACAACTTTATTGATTGGGAGTGTTACTTGCCCGCACTTTTCACCAGATACTTAAATATGTTTGAGGTGAGTGAATGAGCCCTTCGAGAAAGCTTGAATTTTCTTAGAGTTAGGTTACATGTATTTTGCCTGATATTCAAGTCATGCCATAAAATAAGTACAACTACATCTCGACTGATGCATGCAACACTACTATTGATAATTATACTGTAACTTAGCTTGTAATGATAGCAAACATATCAAAAAGTTGTACCGAAATATAATAAAACTTTCATGTTTTTATCTTGCATTTAAGGTTCCTGTGGCAAATGGAAGTGGATCATATCCCTTTTCTGTGGATGTTCCAAGAAACACAAGGTTCTTGTTCTCCAATAAAACAGTTACCCCAGCAAAGGCCATTGCAAAGTCAATTGTAAGTTTAATATGCCGATGCCTGCATTTTGCAGTGTAAATTAACTGGTGCCTGTATAAACTCTTCCTTGATAGTAGAGTGAGACATTTTATACCTGGAACTGCAGGTCTATTTGCTAAAGCCTGGTAGCTCGGCACAGGAGCACTTTGAAAAATTGGTCAACCTCTTAGAACAGTTTGTATACTCAAATACTCAATGTTAATATTATTTTATTTTCCTGTTATATTGTTTAAAAGCATGGTACTTGTTCTGAACATCTATTATCGATTCATTACTGGTTTTTGTTTTTGTAGATATTACCATCCTTCTAATGGTGGTCGTTGGACTTATGCATTAGAACGTTTTCTGCTCTATTTGGTAGTTTCATTCCAGAAGCGCCTACAGCATGAACAACTGTAAGAATCTGTTTGCATGATTTGGCATCTGTTCTTTGTATGCTTGAGCCTATTTTATCCTCTTTCCACTAAATTACTCTTTTTACAGAAACATAGGTAAAAATATTCAGGCTGACCAGTATCTAGGAAGATCAGAAAGGATTTTCTTTGTCAATGTGGTGCTGAAGTTAATTGATCGTGGTCAATATAGCAAGAATGAACATCTTTCTGAGACAGTTGCTGCCGCAACTTCAATTTTGTCTTATGTGGAGCCTTCTCTTGTCCTTCCTTTTGTTGCATCTCGCTTCCATATGGCCTTAGAGACGGTTAGTCATATTCCGTGTTTTTCTTTATTCTAGAACTACTGAATATGGACAATATGTGGTTTACATTAGGCTCTATTTGTTCGGATGGAGAATAAAATTTTAAGGAATATATCTGCTGGAAAAGTTTATTGGAAAGTGTTCTCTTTGAAATTTATTTTTCTGCTGTCTGGTAAGTTTTAGGAAAACTCTTTTCTGTGTCTGCTGAAAGACAGAGCCTTACAAAATGTCAACTGTTTGTTAAAAGAAAACCTTCCGTTCGAACAAACATCAGAAGTGTCTTCCTTTCTTAATTTTTTTTTCAGCAGAACTGTTTTCCGCTAAAAGATACAGAGGCTTAGAAAAGTTCAGTTTTTTTCCATAAGTGCATCCAATATACAGGATAACAGGAAATGTTTGCTAAATTGCTACTGCAAGTGGTGTTCCTTTCATTGAATTAACTTCTTCTTTACCAACTTTTGTGTCTAGTCAGATGACTGCCACCCACCAGTTGCAGATTGCAGTGATGTCAGTAGCATTTGTTGGGCGTTCATTATTCCTCTCATCCCTATCAAGTTCTGCAGTAAAACCAGTTGATCCTGGTAGTGGTGATGAGTTCATTGATCTTCTGGTGGTTTCACTATCCAATGCATTACTTGGTATGGACGCGAATGATCCTCCTAAAACCTTGGCAACAATGCAATTAATTGGTTCTATATTTTCCAATGTAAGTATACAATCACCTATCAAACATGTCTGTAGGTTGTGCATGTACAGTCTTATAATTTACTCGTATTTGCAGATGTCTTCATTGGATGATGACATTGATGAGTTATCAGTCATGCCAATGATTCGATTTTCTGAATGGTTAGATGAGTTCTTATGTCGCTTATTTTCCTTACTCTTACACCTGGAACCAAGCAGTGTTACGTAAGTAATGACATTCAGTTCTCTGTGGCTGCACTTGTATAGTTTCGTATTAACTATTTAAGATATACATTCTCTGCAGTTTCCCCTTTACAACTTATTTTTAGTCAGAGTAATTGGTTACACTTGCTGCAGGAATGAAGGCCTACATTCATCAGCAACGTCAGGAACTTTTCTGGTCGAGGAGGGTCCTTACTACTATTGTATGCTTGAAATCTTGTTTGGGAGACTCTCACGACCTCTCTATAATCAGGTTTCTGAGTTTTTGACTTCAAAGACTCAACTTATATACTTTGCAGCATGACAATTTTGTTAACTCTTCCTCAAATCACTGGCAGGCTTTGAAGAAGATCTCCAAGTTTGTGAAGACAAATATTCTTCCTGGGGCAATTGCAGAGGTTGGACTGCTTTGTTGTGCCTGCGTTCATTCTAACCCAGAAGAGGCAGTTACTCAACTTGTTGAGCCAATTTTATTGTCTGTTATATCTTCTTTAGAAGGAACACCAGCTACAGGATTTGGAGGTAGAGGAATGTGCGATGCCTCAGTTTCAACAAAGGTAGTTTCTCTTATGAATGTTTTAAACTATTTGCTTCTGTCTATGCCTAGATTTTTATTATGAACTTCATGTTTTCTTTCCAGGTCAAACCAACAATTTCTCCAGCTCTTGAAACAGCAATTGACTATCAATTAAAAGTATTATCAGTTGCTATAAGTTATGGAGGTCCTGCACTTCTGCGCTACAAGGATCACTTCAAAGAGGCGATTATTTCTGCTTTTGAGTCCCCATCTTGGAAGGTCTTGTTACTTTGGTGACTGTTGTTCTCTCATGATCAACTGTTTCTTCCTATACATGTGTCTCTACATGCAATGCTCACTGAAATTGTTCAATGGTTTGAATGATTTTTTTTCAACAGGTCAATGGAGCTGGTGATCATCTTCTTCGATCCCTTCTTGGAAGCCTGATTCTTTATTATCCTATTGATCAATACAAGTATATTAACTTTTCTTGCTAGTTACATAATTGTGTGAGTACATACATTTTAAATTTGTCTGCCAAAGAAGAAAAATAATATTATTTATTTTAGGTGCATTTTGCATCATCCAAATGCTGCTGCATTAGAGGAATGGATCAGCACCAAAGATTATTCAGATGATAAACCAATGGTGGCTCCCAAGTGGCATATCCCAAGTGTTGAAGAAGTTGAATTTGCAAATGAACTTTTGGACCTTCATTTTCGGTTGGCTTTGGATGATCTTTCGAGAATATGTGAAACTAAAGTCCATTCTGATCCAGGTAATTTTTTATGGTGTTATCTTCTTATCCTCGGAAAATGTAGTAGTGAAGGGAGATATAGTTATCAGGAGCTAGATCCAGTGAATCAAATAATAGTAATCAAATTCATATGCAACCATGAATGTAGACATGGACATACATTTGTATGCATGTGTGTTTTTATATGTACGGAAGTGAAGTTATATTGTCTGACAATGCATGCTATTTTCAACCCAGGAGATGAGAAAGAGCACTTGAAAGTGACTCTTCTACGTATAGATTCTTCATTGCAAGGTGTTTTGTCTTGCTTGCCTGACTTCACCCCGTCCTCCAGGAATGGGACTGTTGAACATCCAAATCAGGCTTCTTTTCTAATAGCTGGAGCAACAGGTTCAAGTGTTGGCAGCACTAAATTGCGGGAAAAAGCTACTGAGATTATACATACAGCCTGCAAGTAATGTTTACATATGAGTTTTCCTGCAGATATCATCCATTTCAACTGTGCAGATCCGATTTACTGAATCTTATTTGGTCTTTGTGCATTGTGCAGATATATACTAGACAAAAAAGCAGATGACAGCATTCTGTTGATACTCATTATTCGTATTATGGATGCCTTAGGAAACTATGGTAATGGACACTGACTCTTGACAATACTCATCCCCACCCCCTCTTTTAGGGTGTGCTTTGTCTCATCATCAGTTCTTTACCGTATATGCAGGAAGTTTGGAGTATGATGAATGGTCAAATCACAGGCAGGCATGGAAATTAGAATCGGCTGCCATTATAGAGCCTTCAATAAACTTTATAGTTTCAGCTCAGTCTAAGGGGAAGAGAAGGTAAGAGTACTATTGCTAGATCGTACTATCCAAAAAGAAATTTTTTTGATGGATCTCCTTTTTATCCCATGAACCATGCATACTTGAATTCAAACCCTGATTATGTTATTCTGTACCAGGCCGCGGTGGGCACTTATTGACAAGGCATTCATGCACAGTACCTGGAGATCATCACAATCATCCTATCATGTATATCGTACTAATGCAAATTTCGGTCCACCAGACCATGTGAATCTTTTGGTGGATAATCTTCTAAATCTTACATTGCACAGCTATGAAACAGTTCGTGTGTGAGTCTCTAATCTTCTTGACCTTACTTTATAATGAAGCCATAGCAGAAGTACTGTTTACTCAATTTAATTGCAGTAGCAATAGTTTGACTGCAATTGCACACATGTGAATGCACGTTATAATTTTGGTAATGCATATAAAGTTTCTTAAGAAAATGCAGTCTACTATGTCTGTATGTGTATCTGACATGGAATCAACATAATTATAGAAGCAACAACTCACCAAAAGAATGAAATTGATCTGGTCACATGTTAACACTGTGTGCAACCCACTACACTTTTACTTGTCTTCTCATGTTTTAAGAAGGTTTGCAGAGTTTTTTCTTGTCCTGTCATATAATGAGGTCTCTTCCTGACAGATTTAACAGTTTGTTGGATGTCTTGTTGCTGAATAAGCCTTTTTGTCTTGATTTCTGATAGATATTCAAGTGTCTTGTTCCTGAGTAGGTCTGTAAACCTAAAATAGTTGGTTGAAGACTTTTATGGTAGCACCAATGCATGACCTAGTTATTAACTTTTAGCAGAAGAACAATTCCTTGAATGAAATATCAATGAGCAATAGAAGTGTCTCCTGTTTTTGCTGGTAGAGTAGCAAGGAATTTCCTCTAAAATAGAACTTATTTTCCATGTTTCCTTTTGTCTCTTCCACTAGTGTGTTCTTTTGCCACTTATGTCAACTTTTGTGGGTGGTTTCTTTGCAAGTGAAGAATAAAAGTTCCTTTATCTGTTGCTTCATTTGTTATGTTGTTTATCACTTATTTCAGACGTAATTATTACCTCCTGCTCAATTTTTCTTCATGGCACTGATTTTTATGCTTACTGTTTTTCAATGTTTGCAATTTTTTGTTACCATATCTGATTATTATTTTTTTTATGATGTTCAGGCTTGCTGGGAAAGCTCTTTTAAAGATGATAAAGAGATGGCCATCTATGATTTCAAAGTGCGTTCTTTCTCTAACTGAGAACTTAAGCAGTCCTAAGTCGCCAGAATATGTGGTGCTAGGTTCATGTGCTGTCCTTGCCACACAGACAGTTCTCAAGCATTTGACAATGGTAGTCATTCCACACAAACTGCTCACAACTGATTATGATAAAATGAGAGTTTCTGATATGTTTCTGTCATTCCAGGATCCGAAGGCATTCTCTTCATTCATCCTTGGAATTCTTTCAAGGTAATTCTTACTTTTATACACGTAGCAATATCTGTTGTGGGTTCGGTTTAAAATTGCTGAATATTGAAGTTATAGATTGAATTTTGATCTGCCTTTCTCCTTCTTGAAGCTCTCATCATGAATCACTGAAAACCCAGAAGGCAATCAATGAGGTAAAATATGATATAATGCTAATTGTTGTGATTTGTTTGTTGTTGAAAATAGTGTTTGTTCTCATAAAAAAGTAAAAACTTTGTGCTAGCAGCTTTTTGTCAAATACAACATCTACTTTGCTGGAGTATCTAGAAGCATTTTCACAACATCAGGGAATCATACAGATGCACCAGATTTTTCAGATTTGGTTTCTCAGATCACTTCTATGAGTTTTGATTCTATTGGCTTGCATTGGAGGTAAATAACTAATATCTTGGACATTTTCTTTAAGGTCTGAAGAACGTTGTTGAGTCTCACCTATGTTGTCGAACTTTCTGGTGTGTCCTTTGAACACTGAAACTGAGAAAGTATATCCAAGGGTTTGTGTTACTTTGATTTCGCTTTGAAGAAAAATTTACGTCTCTAGAAGGTTTAACTGCATAGACTCTAAAATTCATAAATTTATGGGGTAAATCTTTTTCTTTATATTTTTCCAGGTACAATCTGATGGCTAACAGGGTTCTACTCCTGTTGGCAATGGCATCTAGGAATGACCCAAATTCCTCATCAAAAATTTTGAGTGAAACTGCTGGTGGGTTCATGGTTTTGTTAACTCATAAGTTGACTCTTTACTTTTTAGCACTAATCTTGTTTTTTTAATTCAACTTTTTAGTAAGATTCTAAAATTGTGAGATAATGCTGCTTCAGGTCACTTCTTAAAGAATTTAAAAAGTCAGCTTCCTCAGACAAGGATACTTGCAATATCAGCTTTAAATACACTGTTAAAAGAATCGCCTTATAAACTGTCACCTGAAGAACAGGCTTCCCTGCCTGGGAATTTGCACGGAAGTAGAAAGTCATCCCTTGAAGGAGAATTAACCCAAATATTTCAGGAAGATGGATTTTTCAGTGAGACCTTGACCAGTCTTTCTCATGTTCACATAGTTACTGATACTGAAAGCACATCTTCTAGAGGAAACCATGGGAGTTCTTTTCAGAGCCTAGCAGACAAATCAATTACCCGTTTTTATTTTGATTTTACCGCTTCATGGCCACGTACTCCTACTTGGATCTCTTTATTAGGAAGTGACACATTTTACTCAAACTTTGCGAGAATTTTCAAGCGGCTAATACAAGAATGTGGCATGCCTGTTTTATTGGCACTTAAAAGCTCATTGGAGGAGTTTGCAAATGCTAAGGAGAGGTCTAAGCAGTGTGTTGCTGCTGAAGCATTGGCTGGAATATTGCATTCTGATGTTAACGGTATTTCAGTAGCATGGGAGAATTGGATTTTGGTCCAGTTGCAGAATATCATTCTATCACAATCAGTAGAATCAATACCTGAGTGGGCAGCCTGTATACGTTATGCTGTTACTGGGAAAGGGAAACATGGAACAAGAGTCCCTCTTTTGAGACAACCAGTACTGGATTGTTTGGCCACACCTTTACCTCGAACGGTAACTACTACTGTAGTTGCCAAGCGCTATGCTTTTCTTTCGGCTGCACTTATTGAATTATCTCCACAGAGAATGCCATTAACTGAAGTACAGCTCCATTATAGACTTCTGGAGGAGTTTCTCGGTAACATGTGCCATTCATCTGCCCAAGTAAGCTGTTTCATTCTGTGCATGTGCATGTCTTTCACTATTTTATTATTATTTTTATAATAATATGCAAAGGGATAAGATACATTAGGAGAACTCTTAACAGCGCTTTTCTCATAAGAAATTAAGGGCTGGGTTGTGTTCACATATTTAATTTATCATTCTCATCAGATAATGGCTCTATCATGTGATTTCGTCCAAAAGAAATCCATGGAACAGAGTTGTGTGCTACAAATTAATTTTTTTTGTATGCAGTGTAAAATACCAATCTTTATGCACTTATCAGATGAACAAGAAACTTTTGTTTATAAATGCCTCATTCTTATACTAATCATTTTCAAGGCAGCGTTTGGTCTGTTTTGCATTTTCCTTGGGAGTTTATAGATTTGAAGAATGTTTTTCTTGGGACAGGTAAGAGAAGCTATAGGTGTCACCCTTTCTGTGTTGTGCTCTAACATCCAACTGTATGAATCATTTGATCATGAACATTCACATGCGGAGGAAAGAAGAGATGTTGCCAAGAAATTTGATGGGAGAAGTTGGGTTCAGTTTCTAAAAGAGCGAGCATCTGAAGTGCTAATAAATATTCAGAATACCACCCAGTCTGACAGTTTGGAGACCCCAGCAACTATCAGTCCTGAAAATGGGCATTTAAATGGTGATTCACAGGATGATGTCAAATGGATGGAAACGGTACTAGTTTTTAGAAATGTTTCTAATAGTATCTTCTTAATCTTATAAAATATTTGACTGATCAATTTGTACATTTTCATATTTTGTGAAGCTTTTCCATTTTATCATCTCATCTTTGAAGTCTGGGCGAGCTTCATATCTGCTGGATGTAATTGTGGGACTTCTTTATCCTGTAATATCATTGCAGGTAAGTGAAGTTAAAGTTGAGTCTTTTGGTAGTAGTGTTTCACTAGTTTGCTTATGAGGTCATTTCTCGTTATGAAGTTCACTAGAATGTACTCTTCCTTCTGTTTGAATCCTTGTTGGCTAATCTTGAATGACTAATTTTGGATGGTTTATCATCATGTTGTATATGACATTTTGGAATCTTCTCGAGGAATCAGGAGAAGATGAAAGAGTTTTGTTGGGAAAAAAAAAATAATGAAAGAGGGAAAGTCTGTGTATTGCAGTTGTTTATATAGAGCACCAGTACATAAATTTCTCCTCAAATCTTTCCTAATGTTGTGCCCTTAATTTAATAATTTTGTAATTATAAGCAATCAGCTCTCTTAATTTAAGCTGATTGGTAATTGCAACAACTAAATATCTTGTTTTAAGAGGCTGGCTGATTAGCAGCCTAAACTCACGATAAGTTTCATAGCACCAATTATATTGCTTTTGTAATGTGGAATTCAGAATTTGAGGACTTGCTCTACGTTTTGAGCAGACGCTAGTCGTTAATTGATTCATCTAACATAATCTATTGTTGGCTGTTCCCCTTTCTTATCAATTCAATGGCTCTCTGAGTAATCCTTGGATAACCTGTGTGTTTATTTTAGTGTACATTTCAATTACTTTGATATTTTAACAATCTACTGGATTTCTCTATTGTAATGGTGATAGCAGTTTGGTAGGGTATCAGATCTGTATATCTGAATGATGTTGTTGGTTTTTTCTTTCTAAGGAAACTTCAAATAAAGATTTGTCAACTTTAGCCAAGGCATCTTTTGAATTGCTGAAGTGGAGAGTTTTCTGGGGACCTCATCTCCAGGAGGCTGTATCCGTGATTCTTTCTTCTGCCAATGACTCTAACTGGCGAATTAGATCCGCAACACTTACATATCTGAGAACTTTTATGTATAGGTATGATACATATTTTGGATATCTTCCCTTTCATTATGATCCTCTAATGTATGCATCCTTTTTCCTATTAGGAATACCGAAATACATACCAAATAGTGCTTTTGGTGTATACATTTTCAGTGTGTCCATATTTTTACTTTGAGAGCATTGGAACTTCAAAATTGTTATTTATAAAAATGTTTTCGTCTATCCTCTATCTGTCTGCACCTTAAAAGTTTCCAGTTTCATACAATGTGCATTCTTGACAAAAAATAACATATGATGTTGATTCTAGCATGTAGATGAAGAAATTTTTATTATTATTGCTATTTTCTTAAACAACAGGCACACTTACATTCTCTCAAGTACGGAGAAACAACAAATTTGGAGAACTGTTGAAAAGCTACTTGTAGACAACCAAGTTGAGGCAAGTTTCTGGTTCAAGCGAAAAATATAATTCATTTTTCGATGACTTAAAATTTACTGTCGTCAGAACGTTTTCTAAAGACATTGATGTATAAACTCACTTTTATGTTCTAAAGCTTCTGACCTATGAAGAAGAGAAAACCTGAACTCAGGTGTTTTTTCAGGATGGTCCTTAAACAATGATGCATAAATCTTAAGGGAGTCTCTGACTCTCTTTTAGGTCCTATATTTCTTAGGAATGAGGTAGAATTTTTTTTTTTTATTATTAAAAAAAAAAAAAAAAAACTTACGATTTATGTATCAGGTAAGAGAACATGCTGCTGCAGTATTAGCAGGCCTAATGAAGGGTGGAGATGAAGATTTAGCTAAAGACTTTTGTGATAAAGCTTACACTGAAGCTGCTATTCTTCAGAGGAAGAGAAAGCGAAGGTATTTCCCATGGCTTTTGAAAAGACTCGTCTTCATAGTTTTCAGTCTTATAATCTTCTGGTCTTGCATCAAGTTTTGTTGTTTTCATGGAAACTCAACGTCTTTATTCGGTAGAGAAATGATTTAGAGAAGAGAAATGCTATTTACACCCCAAAAGTAGCTTCCCACACCCTTTATGCTCAAACATGAGGAATGTAAGAAGCTATTTTTGAAGCAAATAAACAATTGCCTAGAGAATTATAAATTGTGGGCAGAATACACGCAAGCCCCAGTTTTGGAATACCTTAACTCAGTCCTTGTTTATTGCATTATAAATTTTCTCATTAGTAAAAATCAGGACGATTATATATATTTTATTTTGTCTTATCTCATTTCTGTACTTATGTGAAATGCTTGATTCGCACAATCATTCAGGTTCATATGACTTCAACATAAAATATCTCTGCACCCATTCTTATTAGATTTTTAGTATTCAATACTACACCTTACACATTGATGAGCTTACATACTTGTATTATATTTGAATGTAGAAGTTTGAGCTCGAGCCAGTCCATAGCTTCCATTCATGGCGCTGTACTTGCTTTGGTAGCTTCTGTGTTATCAGCCCCTTATGATATGCCTAGGTACGTCATCTTCAATACAGGGAACATGTCTCGTAATTTATTCACAGTTACTCTAGCAATCACACTAAAGGTCGGGTTTTGGCAGCTCCAATTTATTTATGAACACCACTGGCCCCTTACTCTTTCTTTTTTCGGGTTAACGTTGGCATGTTGTAGCTAGTTATCTTGAAATAAGGGTGGACTTCATTTGCTCACCTTTTTTTTTTTTAATTCCATCGCTTCCCCGGCGCCCCTTCCTCTCAATTTATCCAATAATTTGAATTTTTGAATGTCTGCCTCATAGCAATTTCCACTGCTTTCTCAGTTGGTTACCTGAGCATGTTACTTTACTCGCTCGTTTTGGTGGAGAGCCATCGCCAGTGAAATCCACAGTTACAAAAGCAGTTGCAGAGTTTCGACGTACCCATGCTGATACATGGAATATTCAGAAAGATTCATTTACTGAAGAGCAACTTGAGGTGTGTATTGACCAAACTAAGCCTTACATTCATATATCTAGTTATTAGTGCTGGTTTTCTAACTTTCTTCTTTGATTGATATGTGCAGGTTCTGGCTGATACATCTTCTTCTTCTTCATATTTTGCATGATTCACCGTGTAATTCATAGTAAAGAGAAAGGATATAGTTGTATCACAATTTCACAATTGATTGAAAGTCAGCAATAAATTATGCATTTTTCATAAGATTTTTCTTTCACCATAATTTATATAACGAGCCTTATTTACATTATCATTGTTTAGCGCTGCCATTTGATATTTATTTTTACCTATCCACCACCACCCCCCCCCCAACCAGTGCTTGTATAAATTATTTTAGACCAAAGGATTCATTAGATCATCAGATGGTAAATCCCACAAGATGCTATCCGAGTTGAATATGTTGGATCCATTTCTCAACCCTTTTCCACCCTCGGATTCCTCTCCATTTTGTTGCCCTAGTTTGTCATGCAACTGGCCCTGCTGGTCTCCCCCTGTGCATGTGCTTCCAGTACACATACTCTGGCTCCACGGTGATCCATCCCCTTCATTCCCGAAAGTCGAAGGGCCATACTGAAATCCGGACATGGGCAAGGGAAAAGCACTGCAGTTCCCTGTAAAGTTTGCAGATGTTGCTCCAGTAGGGTCCCAAGGTTTGTTTGAGGTTAACATGTCCGGTTCTTGCATAGCCCTGGATAAACCAATCTTGATCTTCTCAATAGTGTCATCTTTTTCTTCCTGCTTACTGTTAATGTAAGTGGCTGTGCTGTTCCCTGGTGTTGCATTAGAATGTTGGAACTGGAAGTCAATGCGCCTCTTCGTGAGGAGGTGGAGCATTTCATCCTTGAAGCAGCCAAGTGCTGCTTCTGCAAGGTGAGCCACCTGTGGCGGTGCCAGTGTGGTTGCAATCTCGGCCATGAGGTGGGAAAAGGGTTTGTGGGTGACAGGGTCTATCCCCATGCCCGATAGCTTCTTCTTCAGCTTGGTGTTCCAATGGTTTTTCACATCATTGTCGGTGCGACCAGGCAGTTGTGCGGCAATTATCGACCATCTGTGACATTCATGGGGAAATGATTAGTGAGCAGGCACTTGAAATAAACAGAAAAAACTGCATGAACAATCAGATTATCCACCATTGTTTCATAGGGATAAGAAATCCAGTTCAGTCAGAAAAGAAAAAGGTTAATCACAAGATATATGGAGTGCTTAATTTGATATGTCATAATTACCGGTTACCAACAACAGAGTGAAGTTTGACAATGGTTTGCTCTTCTGCGTCTGAGAACTGGCCATGCTTAAGGTCAGGGCGGAGGTAGTTCGTCCACCGCAGCCTGCAGCTCTTCCCGCATCTTTGTAGACCTTATGAATCGAACAAAGAAAGCTTTAGGGACGAGAGAGAGAGAGAGAGAGAGAGAGAGAGAGCGCTTGTTACCGGCATTCTTGGGGATGAGCCGCCAATTACGAGTGCCATGTTGGGCAATGTAGGAAGATAGCTTGTTATCTTCTTCAGGTGTCCACTGCCCCCTTTTCACATTGTCCTTCTCACAGCATGGAATCCTACCCATCTCTCTCTGTCTATTTTCTAAAACTTTTAACTGACTCAGCTAAAAAATGCCAATAAAATTGGGGAAAAAAATAAAAAACAAGACTAGAGTTAGAGTTGAGAGTAGTGGAAGTAACTCAGCGAAAAGAGCTATAAAGCTTGTTTTTTCTTCTTCTTTGATTTGGGTAATTTGGATTTGTTAAAAACAAAGAAATGAAAACATTTTTCTTGGGTTGTTTTCTATTTCTATTGTATTTTGTGAGACTTACAGGTTTACCTATTCTTTTCTTTATATAAAGGATGAGTGTTCAAGTGCATGGGGGGGAGGGGGGGAGGGGAGGGATGTTTTCCCATGGCCTAAAGGCTACTGATAAAGCCATCAAAGGTGCATGATTTTATTAAAGAATTCAACGCCATAGAGCGTGTGAGACTTGGGCCGGTAGCTCACCCACAAGACACCCGGTCAACCCTCTCTCTCTCTCTCTCTCTCTCTCTCTCTCTTGTTGACTGCATGCATGCCTGGATGGTTTGGGTGGCTTTTTGCTCTGCTCACACAAAACCAACTTACAGAGGAGAGGGGGTCGAATGTCTACTTGTCCCTTCACTTACAAGTTGCAAAAGTTACGGTTGTTGCACGTGCAGGTCACGTGCACATTCATTTCTTCCCAGCTACGTTCATGTTGTCTTGAACCAGCTTTTGTTTTTCGTACAGAAGATAACATGCATATGCAATGCATTATGTGGCTGTCTGCACTTTTACCCACTTATCAGCCTATAAAGCTACCAAAATCCTACCTAAACTAATAAATAAGGTCTAAAACAATTTTGTTCAGTTTTCATGATTATCATCATATTGCATGCCTCATGTTTACCATCTTTTTTTGAATACAAACAATAGTCTAAACTATGAGGGATGGGGTTTTTACCAGTGCCATAGAAGTTCGAATTTGAGACTACTCGTCTGCAAATTAAGGCCATTTTCCACTGGGTTGGACCCCATGCGCACCTCATATTTACCATCTGTTATCTATTCCTCTGTCCAAAATCCCAAAGCTGCATATTTGCTCAGCGCAATCTCATTACTATTACTTGCAAAGGAAAAAATTTACATTTATATTTGTCTATGAGGAAATTACAATACTCCCTAGCTAAGTTTGGCACTTATAAGTCCTTGAACTGATCCAATAACCCCCACAACTGTGACAAGAAAGCAAACTAAACTGAATGCCTTTAGAACAATCCATTTTCTTGTCCAGGACCCAATTTTCTTTTGTACAAAGTACATTTCTACGGGGAAATATATAGCCAAAGGCCAAAAGTTCAAGGCCCCTAACACTCCCAACACTTGGTTGAAATAAGGAAACAGCATTGCAATCCCAGTAGTTGACACAACATAAACAGTTCGGAAACATAGCCTGAAGGGGTTCGCTTGAAACCTTGGCAACAATGGAAATTTGATGGAGTAAAAGTTGTTCACAAATCCGCTGTCGGGATATTTCTTGCTAAACCATCTCTCAGCAACTGCAAATACTGGTTGGCTGTAGACCTGGCAGATAAAATCATGTAAAAAGAATGGTGTCTACGAAAGATTGAAATGGTGATTCAAACTTGAACATTTTCAATGTAAACTGGTAGTACCTGATATCCTCCCACCAAATGAAGAACAATGCAAGCATTAGCAAAATCGATGAGCCAGTAAGGTTCGTAAAATCCAAATCCTGTCAAGAGGTTCCCTGGCGTGTCATCCCCAAAGGCGGCATAGCCAAAGCATCCACAGCAGAGGTAGAAAAAGGTTGTGACAAAGATGGCAGTCATTGAGGCCTTCTTCATTGTCTTGTTTTCTGCTGGAGGGGACTTCAAAGTATCCTTGATTCGACAGATATCAAAATTCCATGTCAGCTTCTAAATCAACCTAAATCTGTGCTTGAACATAATAATTTTATAAGGTTTTAATCACAATTTTGTTTGTGAAAATATTAGAAATCCAACCTGAATCTCAAGAAGAATAATGGAGTATGGATAGGCAAAAGCAATATCTCCAAGTGCTTGGAAGGCTAACCATAATTTATCAGCAACATTAGAGGTTGGAACTCCTCCCAGGCTCCCCTGAATCCTGCCATTTTCTGCAAATGTAAACACATCTTAAACTGCAGAACAACTGGATGAACCAGAAATAACTTTTTATATATTTATTAAGTTCCATTATGCGGGGGCTATTTTCAATTTTTTATTATTTCTGAAGTTCCAATTGAAACAAATTTGAAGTTCTGGGTTTCTGTTCACTACATATATAGTTTTAGCGACACAACAAAGCATTACTGGTTTATATTGCTGCAACATAGTCCAAATTTCTATGTTAAAAGAAGCTGGTACAATCAAAGCAATACCTATTACTTTTGCGAAGCCAAGGCCAAGTCCAATAAAAGCATAGGTAAAGGACATGATTGCTGCAATAGTTGAAAGCCACTCCATGTTATGGAAATCTGGTATTTGTGACACTACAATCTGAACAAGTCCAAACAGCAGCATGTACAGACTAGTCCCATATTCACATGAAGCCTGATGCCCTTCTTTGTGATAGCAGTTTGACCTCTGAATAGCTCTAAATTGAGAAAATAGAAAGCAAAAGTTAATACAGATACTTAGCCAAATTGAAATCAGTTGGAAAGAAGAGGAGCAAGCATCAACATATGAAAAGAATCTTAGTAAAAGTTAATCTTATTCACTAATAAAAAATTAAAAAATACAAAAAAGGAAAAGCATAACTTCAAATTCCCACAACATACAAAACCATTGATGTTCTTATATCAAAGGGATGAAACAAAATGAAAAACACAGCATTCATCACTAAGGGTAGTTACCTCATACTGGTTGCAGTGGTAATCACATAAGCAATACCAGTTCCATACATGCTGAAATATAGAAGGAAACCACAAAACCAGGACTGTTTTCTACCTGAACTATCACTGAACTAAATCAGAACGCATATCAAAGATTTCAATCCATTAGAAAAACATATCCTATATTGAAGACTACATAGAAAAAGAGTCAAAACAAAGAGGTTTTTAGTCTTTTACTATTGAGGTTCACTTTGACAGCATCCATGTAACATTTGTTTCGAGTTCCGGTTACAGGGTCAGGAGACCTGTAACAATCTGAAAGGAGGAAGGAAGAAACGTAGGTGACAATTGCAAAACAAAGCAAGGCAACTGGGCCTCCAATCCATCCTAGCTGTGAAGTACTCCATGCCAAAGATAAAACTCCAGATCCAATAACAGCAGTGATGATATGAGCCACACCACTCCATAAGGTTCCTGGTTGATAAGTTTCCCACTAGAACTAAGTAAATTCAAGAAAAAATTGAATTTTACTCTTAATTATGGAGAAGTGTAGTGTAGACTGAGAAAAATTTACCGGTTCTTAGTGGATGGCCATCATCATCACAGGAACCATTATTAGCTAATTCAAGAGGGTGCTGAACTGCCATGTTTATCAGACTAACAATAGCTTATGAAGTTTTGAGACCTGCGTATTCCAAATATAGAGAGGCCTAAGGCAAATACTCTAATAAAACAACACTTTACCAAACATGCATTGATGTAACTAAACACAATGCCTGACAAGGCAACAGTTTCATTTGCCATTTCCATGCCTCTAAATTAGACTTGGCATTCATATATGTGCTGAGGATGTAACTTTGCCTCGATCATTGAACCTTCAATGGAAGAGACTTATCTAGGCCTTCTTTGATGTAAGAATATATATGGACTCAGTAAAAGAAAGAAAAAAAAGGTATTTGCCTATTTGGTATAGAAATTCTACTGGGTACAATATAATAAATTTTTTTATGTCCCCTTGACCTTACCAAGTTGTAGACAGATTAAAGATTTAATTACCAGCCACATGATGATGGCAGAGTAATAAATATTTAACTAGGCTTTCTTTGATGTACTACGTAGAGTAGACTCAGTAAAAAATAAAAAAAGGTATTTGATACAGATGATTCCTACACGGCTGTAGATTGATCCTTGGACCTTACCAAGTCTTAGACAGACACAGACTATGGAGTTAATTACCAGCTCATGATGGATGGAAGGGTGTTAAATCAAAGGAAAATAAATCTTTATTTTCCCAGTTTTGGAATAAAATTTATGGCTGCAGTTGGGGTGGGCTTAAGCCTAGCAAGGAGGCTTACACCTGTGAAATGGATGACATATACTTATAGTCTTATTTGAACCTTCCATGATTCCATACCAATAATGGAGGAATGGGATATCAAACCTGTCATGTTCATCTTTTTCCCATTTGTTAACTTTCCTCACTTTACTTTATTTTTTGGATTTATAGTAACATGACTTTGCCTAAGTGGTTGGTGGTCAGTCCACTTCTCTAACAAAGAAATTGCTTGAAAACAGAAAACAATTTGTCCTCCATTGACAGCACTCCATTTTAACCAAAGAAGGCTAATGATACATCCATCTTAACCTAAACACTTGTGCAGACCTAAAATCTGTTGACTTTTAAGACCTTGACTGCAGATGGCAGTAGTTATGAGTATCCATCTACCTTTCTGACTCATGGCAAGCTGAAATTATAATCTGGGTAAGGTTTTCCCTTCACATAATAATCTTAGGTTGGCTGAATTAAGAGCTCAAAAACCCATGTCAGTATCTCACAGGAGAGTTGGTGAATTATTGATGCCAAAAGAAAAAGTCTAAGAATTTTTCAGACGTCTCACAAAAACAGAGATTCCCTCCCTCCCTCGTCTTTTTGTTGTTGAATCATCAAAAAGCTACTTTATAATTGTCTGGCGGCTCAAACTAGTAATCACTATTCACTGATGATTCTGACACAAAGAGCAAGAATCCAAGACTAACAACACACAAGATGAACATTCTATTATGTATTTATTCAAGCAAGAATCTTGTAACAATCATATAATTTTTTTTTGGGTTAGCTCCCTCAAACTTTAAGGTACATTTCAAATTAGCACCCGATCTTTGAAATAAACTCTAAAATTTGAGGGGGCTATATGCAATTAACCCCTTAAAAAAAAAAAAAAAAAAACATGATATGCTGATGTTTGGTTGAGACAGATTTGTTGATCTCTAATCATGTCACACTTGTCCTCACATCACAGAAATTGCTGGGTCAGTTTCAGAGGTGCCAAACTAAGCCATGGCCATTGATTGGCATTTCAAATTCAATTATTCTAGTTTGGCTTGACATGTTTTGCTTTGTCCCTTTGTGCAATATTGCCTCGCTCTTGTCTTTTCATGTCTAACGCGTAGAGGCCTCTCTTAGTTGGCTTGGCTCCATCGGTGCCTTGGCATTTTACTTGGAAAAGTCATAGAGTCGTAAACTCAATAACTAACAGATTGACCAAAAAAAAACATACCAGTCTACCATATTAAAAGACCCAAAAGAATTGTTTTCAATTTCTTAGCCCAAATATAAATAGCAATTTTGGCCCATCAGAGAAGGAGTTGCAAGGGCCATCTTGAATTGGATTATGGGCTTTTTGTTGTTGAAAAAGGTCTCAAAACCCACGCAAAAAAAGGCCTCAATGATTTTTTTTATAATGAAAAAGTCAAAGCACTTTGATTCAATTAAAAAAGTTCAGGCAAACAATTGATGCAATGCAAGAACTTAGGATTTGCAAAGCGACTCCAACAAGAAAATAAGCTGAGAATAAGGAAGCAAACAAGCAAGATATAGGCAAAGAATGTTCAACTCAAAGGCAGAGAAAGGTTTGATAAAGAATACCTGACGCTGCTAGCAGCTGTAATGATATAGGCAATGCAAGTGCCATACAAGCTCTCATGTATAAATATTGCAGACACAGTTTGCCTCTTCTCTCCTAAAATTCCATCATACACAGGTCAAAGTTGATAATTTATATGTACTTATAAACTATGCTAGGCTTAGTCCCCCACGTGAAATTGGGTGACCGTGCATCAACGGCTCATGGTCATCCACTTGCACGTGAGCGACTAAACCTAGCACTACTCGAATTAGTTTTTGAAGTAATGCATGTAGATACAAAGTTTTTGTGAAAACAAAAGATACCAAAGTCAACATCTTTGCATCAAAATTTACAATGGGATGTGACAAAATTAGAAAGAAAAAAAAAACTTAGAGATTGTGTTTAGACAGAGTTAGAAACGCTAACCTAAGTAGATCTTGACAGCTTCCATGTAGGATCGGGATCTGGTCGGGCCATCCGAATCCGGGTATCTGTAGCAGTCACAGAGGAGGTTGTTTGAAAGAATGGTGACTGCAGCAAAGACTAGCATAAACAATGGACCTGCAAGCCACCCCAGCTGAGCCACACTCCATGCAAGGGATAGTACCCCTGCTCCTATCACACCTGTGATTATATGTGCCACTGCAGTCCATATGGTTCCTATACATAACAAATCATTTACAAATTCAGCCTCCAAGTCTTAAATTAGGTTCTGCAGAAAGTGCAAAAACAGCCCAAATTGCAGAAGGTGCATTTTTAGATATGGAAATTATACTGAAAGCCAAGAGAAATTCATATACAAAATTAGCCTCCAAATCCTTATGACATTCTGCAGATTCTATTACAATCCAGCAGAAAGTGCAAGAAAACCAAATTGTTGAAAAGTTAAGAACATTTGAAAGCCAAGATTAAATCAAGCATTGGTTCAGAAAATATCTATATTAGCTAAGTCCAGATTTTCCATGAAACTGAAACATTTGTTGAGAGAGACATTAAAAAGTGGAGATAAAGATTCACAAGTATCATCTTCAGGTTTTAGGACCACTGATTTTTTTTTGTGCTTCCTCAACCGCCAATAATACCTAACAAAAAAACACTTCTACCCAATTAAATGAAATGAACCATCATAGTCCTCTGTTTCTTAAATTCTAACGACCATTAACTAAAATATGTCTATGGTTAACTAATTGGCGGGCTTGAGGAGGAATATTCGAAGCCATACCTAATCGAAAAAGGATGTTATCTAAACGCATTTCAAGTAATTGTACTAAAACCTGACCTGTTGACCCTACATGTATGAATATGCCTCAATAAAATTGCCAAAAAATCAAAAGAATGAAGATCACCAAGACAAGAAATAGTGGGCTGAGCTCAGATTACCAGTTCTTTTGAGAGGTTGTTGGCTGAGTTCATTTGTTGAAGAAGAGCTTATGAGCAATGGCAACTGCTCATCTTCTTCTGCTTCACCATCACCAACCATCTTTCTCCCTCAAAAACTTTGACCGATCAAATATTTGAAGGCTTAAATAGACAGATTGGCATCTCGCACAAGGTAAAAAGTGGCATGCCATAGGAAAGTTGGGCATATATAAGTCCTGCTGGTTCATCAACCAAACGTCAGAAACTATGGGTTGGAAGCTACAAGTGGAACTACAGAAAGTTTTGCCATTCTCGTTACACGCAAGGTGTAGTTGACTGGTTTTTTCTGGTGAGGCACATCGTTGACAGTTTGGTACGAACTAACCAAGTTGTTAACCTCACTATTTGTTCATCATACGATTGTATTCTTTTATCGAATTTTCAAACGCTTACGTATGCACAGACTGATAATTTTGAGGGAGTTGTTTTTTTCCTTGATTTCTTCCAAGTCACTACCATCAGTGTTTAATTTATTCATTGACCTGATCGTATGTAGGTCCTTGGATACAAGCAATAGAAAAATCAAAGATCTAGAAAATGCTAAAATGCGTCTATGCTGACAAATAATGCGATGAAAAATCAATGTGTGGTATAGTAACAACGTTATGACATTTCACAAATTTGCGTGTTTACGAATTTATATTAAAAGGTATGTTCTTAATAAATATATCACATTATAGTATTTATAAATTGGGCACATCATGTGATGGGGTAACGATTTCACTGTAACGGGTGAGGTGAAAGATCCCATGTGCTTACTAATTCTTAGACAACTCCCAACCATGTCAAATGACAGGGCCTTCTATCCCAGTCTCAATCCCGTCTCACATGACTAACAACCTCAAATTTTCTATTAATGGTGTGTTTACTAATCAGGAATTGGAATTCTCATCAGGAAATTAAATTCCACCAATTGAGGATTCCTGTGTTTATTTCACATCAATGAATTAAAAAATAAGTGAGGCTCACACAAAAGTAGTAATTGAATTCCTGATTTTGGAGAAATTCAATTTTTAGGTGAGAGGTAGTATTTTAATTCCTAAAAAACTAAACTATTAGGAATTCATCTTTTTTACCCATTATATCCTCTCATAATTTTTAACATTCCAAATTTGTCATCTACTTTAACCCACCAACGAGGACATTTTAGTAATTAGCACCACTCCTACCGAAACTCCATATGGTTTGGTAAACAATTGCAATAGGAATTTGGAATCTAATTCTCCTCAATCAAACTACTCCTCAATTCAATTCCTCCTAATCCAATTACGGATTGAACAATACTTCCCTCCTTGGTAAGGAGGAACTCCTCCTTACCTAGTGATTTGGCACGATCACAAACTGACATATGCCTTTTTTTTCCTAAAAAATATTTTTGTTTCTTCTCTTTTATTATTCATAACTGAATTCTTTGTTTTTTTTTTAAAATTGCTTTCATCTATCCCACAAAACCACTTTTTAGTTTTTCATAACTAGGCAAGGAGACATTATAGATGTATTTTAATTTCGTATTCCACGATCTCTATAACTCAAAGTTTGCTTGATTGAAAAATGTCTATATCCTTTTGGAAAAAAAACATCTATGAAGAAACTATGCCTACCAATTCCAATATTGTCAATGGTAATTTGGATGAAGGTGAATTGTTGGGGTTAGAGTTAGAAAAGTCCACAACAGACAAAACTTAACTGAGGTACATAATAAAAAAGGAAATTGGTTATACTAATGAAAGAGAAAGGAAAAACACTTTTGAGACTATAAAAAAAAGACATGTCAATTTGTGATTGAGCCACATTACCAGGCAAGGAGGTTTACCTAAGAGTTCCTCCTTACTTGTAAGGAGGTAAGTATCATCCTTATAGATTAGTAAACATGCCATGAAGGTTAATTTAAGATTTGTACATTTTCCAAAATGCCATTTTGTCTTCGCTCGGATTAATCATAATTTCCAAAGTTGTTTAAAATATCTAATCAATTATTCTCAGTTAATAATCATACAAGCAACCATTATCCATGGATGTGATGTTATGCCTAGATGGGAAAGGAAGACGATCGACTACAAAGTAACATAATTTCAAAAAATAAAAAAAGGTTTTACCACAAATGAAAAGATAGAAGAACACGTTTTTCCTATGTAAAATTCACCACTCCCCTCATCTTATTCAAGGTTTACATCCAAGCCGGAGCTCAGCAAGATACCTGCTTGATAATATTCATTGAATAAAACAAGCAGAAGTTGGCCAAAAGCTAAAAAGCAGGTGAAAACTCGTATATATATGTACAAACAGGATGATGATCCAAATTATTTGCAGAGCAACCCACAGCTTCGTGGACTATGTTTCTAATTGTGCATCATCTCCAATATCACATCTCATTCTGTATGTAGTCAGTCCTCGAATAGACTCGATTGTCTGTTTATAGTCATCTTCAACATCTTCCACAACTACGTTTTCGATTGTGTTTCATCTGCAAGATAACGAACAATACGTCAATAAATAAACTTTCAGCACACAGCATGCTCAGTATAAACTATTCAGCAGTTAAAATGGAAGTCTAATTTAAGAACAGACCTGCTGGAGAAGGATCTACATGAACAAAGAAACTTGCGGCGACTATCAGATAACAAAGAATAAGCATCAACCCTTTGAAGTAATTAGAGGTTCCATCCTGTAACCAACCATGCCCGACAAATAAGGAATGTTACAATTTTGAAAAAGGAAAATATTACAACGACCAAAAATATTTATATTTTAAAAAAATGTTATGAGTTTGTTCAAAAATTCAAGCTCATTAGCACAAAAATGTGGATTCAGGCAGATAATCGACTTCAAAAGTGCTGCAACCCATTTTAAATTCAACTCCAAATATATCAAGTGATTTTGTCCTTAATCTCAGGAATTCGAATGTATACCTGCAGCATAAAGGCTACAACTAAGACAGTTATAAAAAGTGTTGCTGTCTCAAAAAGCTGAAAGTTCAAGTCCATAGGGCGCCCCATAATCCACCCAACAACTACACAAAAAGGAATCTGCAACAATTAAAACAGAATTTTGTTTAGATATTTATATATGCCAAATCATGATTAATTATCACTATTAACCTGCACAATCATCAACAGGGATAATAATACATAAAATTTACAATAAAGAGTGGTATGTATCTCTCTGCAAGAAATCGGACGCCAACTGCCAATCAACTAAAAACAGTACACACACAAAACAATAGTTTTGAAACATAATAGACATTATTTCATAAGAAACACTATCTGAACATTAAAAAGCATCAGATGAGTACCCACCCCAAACATGGATATCTGTGTTGATGACCCTATTGCCACTCCCAAAGAAATGTCCTATAGAGAAAATCACGGTTAGTGCAACACAAATTAACAAAAACAAGAAGAAGTCAAAAAGCTTGAGACTTACAAGCTTGTCCTTCATGGCAAACATAATCGCACTAGCATGCTCTGCAGCATTACCCACAATTGGGAGCAAAATAACACTAATAAATGCAACCGGCAAGTTCCATGCTACAGATGCTCCCTACAAATTAATCATCCAACCTCAAAGCTCATTAATCATAATAGCAACAAGACAAAGAGTTTCCAAACTTTCACCATACTTCCATCCCATTGAAATCCTTAGTAAAAATAATTTTCCCATGAAAACTCTTGGAAATCAACCACTTGCAATGTAAAAGGCAGGAAAGAGAGGAAAAAAACGAAGGGGGAAAGAAATGATTCTTTAGATGTAGTGGTCTAAAGAACCCAAGCACAACATCTTCTATTTACCTCTATGGCATTAACTAAATATTCCGATAGGATTGAGATCCAAGCTGTCATTATTGAAAGCCAAATTATTGATTCCCATTTAGAGATCTCAGGAGCTTCATCATCATCTGAGTTCTCTTCATTCTGACTCACTTCCTGAGTTCATACCATACATACCACCACAAAATTCATTAAGTCAATTCTTAATAGAGTAAATGGTGCTAAAAGTCATACTGACAATTTCAAACTCAAAGGATGAACAAATTAAAATATTGAAAATATTAATAACAATGACGATGGTGATAATAATAATAAAAGGAAATTATTTGCACACAAAAAGAAAAGACCTCAACTAACCTCATTTAGAGGAACATACAGATTCTTTTGACTCTTTAACTGGAAGAAAAGATATGTGGCATATGCCACAAGCATGATGCAACTGCTAAATCTTGAAAGTGCCAACTCTGACTTCCCAAAATGCACCTCAGTGTGAGTATAGTGCAAAACAGCTGGAAAAAGTAGGCCCATGACTGCCATTAACAGCAACCCTGAGTTCACAACAGCAGTTGCCTGCCCAGTATACATAAGCTTCAGAGAGAAAGATAAAAGGACTTGAAAATTCTAGAGAAAAGAGAAGAGTTGATATATTTACCTTGTTAAACACCTGTTCCTTCTCATGAAAAACAAGCCCACCACTGAAGAATGCACAACCAAGCACCAGCAGCATGTTTGACAGAATAGAACCTAACAACGACTGCTGAACAACGCGTAACATTCCACGTTTCAGTGCATAAATTGATATAATCAGTTCTGTTGCATTTCCAAAAGTAGCATTTAAAAGACCCCCAACTGCAAGTTCCAATTTGATATATCAAAAATTGAACCTAGAAGGAAAAATAACCATTTTATAAGACATTAACAAGACACTACAACATTAATTATACAAGGATAAAATCTCAAATGCTTAGGCACAAGTATGAATGTGACGTTCAATGTAGCACACCACAGTTTTAATGACAAGAGGAAAATACATATATATTATGCATGTTGTATGTATATAACTGGATAAATTGTTGATAAAAAAAATAATGAATAAAGAAAACTGGAGAAATTCGTTATACCATTCCGTTACTACATGAACTTGAATTCCTTCACACCAAAAAAACAAAAAGGAAATAAAAGAAAGCAAGGAGGTAAACAGACTACGAAAAAGGCATGCATCTCCACTGTTACATATATAAATTGCAGATATCTATTAAATTGTCGCTGGAGCAATGAGATCAAGATCCTTTCCTCAAAAGAATGCAACCTAGATTATGTTTAATTTCAGCAAGATATCTTTTCCTTCTTTTTTTTTTTCCAACTTTTTTCAGAAATATCAAGCAAAGTCAACTCTCACACAGATATGAAAGAAACCCATATTTAGATTTCCAGCTCCAGTATAGAAATTGAATAATTTGATTGAACAAACCAAAAAGGATTAAGAGGTAAGAAGTAACCGATTAGGAATAAAAGAACAAGGAAACCATTACCAGTAGCTCCAGTATAGAACGCCAGCTGCCTATAAGAGCCAAAAAAAAGTTCACTTAGCTTCTTAAGAATTCAAGTTACTAGGATACAGCTGGAAAAGAGGGATAAAGGTACTTACTCTGTAGCATAACCTAAACGCTCAGCCAAAGGTGTTATGCCCAACAAGCTCAAGAAAAAGACCCAGCCCTGCAGTTCACATCCACAAATTAGAAACATAATTGGGCAATGCAATGAGCAAAGAAGGGAAAGTTGTAACTCACATTATGGCCAGTTAACTTATATACAAATATCGCTAGAGGTCCAAAGGGCATAAGCAAGTTGAGCTTAGTTGAGAAAACTACAGTCTTTATGCTTCTACATATATTTCTCCACACTTTATCACCACTAGCTTGTGAACCCCGTGAAAATGAACATTCCCCCACTGCTTGCATAGAATGTGTCTTTTGAGCCTCAGCCCCCGGAGTAAAAGGACTCTCATCCTCAAATTCATGTATTGAACTGTTGTCCAGTGATTCCATCTGTTACAAGAAACACCATGACATTCAAAACCATCACTTAAAGATTATTTCCAGTGCCTATGCAGGAATGACATTACATTATTTAGTTTGAGTTACATTATTTAGGGAAAAAAATGTAAAAACGTGACAAAGTTTTAGTTATCAAAGAAAGCAAATAAAACTCACTTCAAGTTGAGACTGGATTTCAAGCCCTTGTAACTTATAATTCATCTTCTTTTATAAGATACGCAATGATTCATCAATACGATGAAAAATGGCATCGATGCAGGAAGGTCTTAGTGTACATTCTCAAAGATGCGACAAAAGGTTCAAAATGCTCCAGCCAAGCTTGACGATGTACTGCAAAAAATTGGAATTCAAAGATGAAGCTTACGCTTACCTCATAAACACAATTAGATTCATAAAGTATCAATAACTCAGCACTAAAGGATACGAAAACTCCCACAAAAACCAAACTTTAAAGTTTGTTCCTTCTACCATGAAACTGTAGTCTCAATCCTAATTCTGGTGTTCCGACTCCAAGACTCTATTTAATCCATATAAAGGGTAGAATGAATTCTATCTTTTGCATATTGCTCCCGCTCCAGAACTCAGAATAAACAACAAAAATGCTGAAAATGGAACTGGGTCGGAATCAAAATACGAAATTTAAAGTGGGTTTTGAAAGAACTCCAATTAAATTCACTATAATCAAATGGGAATTGGTGGGTTCTTGAATATGAGGGAGCAGTAACCTTAACCTTGCCAATCTCAAACAATCTCAGCAGCAGGAAGCAACAAAGTGAATGAACAATCTCGCAATCAAAGAATGAATGTATCACGTACTTGATTGTTGCTATTATTAGCAAAGAAATTGAATTTCTGAGTCTCTGCCTTTCTTCTTTCTTTATTGTTTGTTGGGTTTTCTTGTCCTTCCGATGAACTGTTGGAAGATTGGATCTTGCTTCTCTTCTCTTGCATTCACCGGACAGTTTCGTAAAGCATAACTTTGGTTGATACGTCAACGCACCGTCTCCGCAAACGCGTTCAATAAAATATTCAATTGGTGTAGGCAAACGACATGTCGTGTTTGTATCTACAGTTAAGTTGTTAAACGATAGGCGGTAATAAGGTATGACACTATTCCGTACCTTCACTTCACCCCATCTCCATATGTTTGATTTATAAATATAGGTAAAGATAAAAATAAAAAAATAAAATCTTTTTCGGGGATCTTTAAAGTTTGTATTAATATTTAAGTTAATAAGTGTAAACGCGGTTTAGTTCAATAAAAAAAGGTCTTAATTTACAAACTAGTGCTTTCAAATTTGAATATCTTAATACTATGTAAAGATACTATTGAGGATAATTCTTATAGAACGTTTAGATATTTAGAACCATAAGATTTATCTTCTTCCTCTCTACATATTGAGAGAGGAAAATTGAACTTAGAACTTCAATTTCTTTTTTTTTTCTTTTTTTCAACTTAGAACCTCAATTTTGAAAACACTTGAATATAAACTCTTCCCTTATTTGGTTTACTTTAGATAAAAATTTGTAAACTTTTTAAAAATTTAGGCCTACGGTTTTGTTAGGATTTTTTACCCAACCTAACTCTATGGGTCCGATCCATTTTACTTGTTTTAGTATATGATGAGAGTCGGATGCTATAAATCAATATTATAGGGCATTTAAATTTTTTATAGAAAAATTAGATTTTTTTTTCTTGATTTTTCTCCACCCATTTTATCCACTTACATTCCCTTATATTTTTTATATTATAAAATCCAATTTTTCTATAACATCCAAAATTTCAACAAGAAGGCATAAGTGAAAAAAAATAAAATAAGAATATATAATTTCCAATAATTTTCAACAAACAAACAAAAAAAGTGACAAAATTAATTCCCTTTTTTTTATTTTAATAAAAATAATATTATACTTTAATACTCTAGTCAAAACCGACTTCACTAAATCCATGTCTTGAAATTAGAGGATATTACAGATATCTAGAACCATCTTATAAGTGGCCATATTCTATGCAGTATAGGGTTCATTTTTCCAATCTGTTTTGTGGGGTGTTCATTTCCAATCATCCCATGAAAATTGTTAATCGTTCCATTTATTATTACTCAACACTGAGAATATATCTTATTGAATTTGGAGCAACTTTGACAGGGACAAAGAAAACCTACAGCTATCTACACAACTAATAAGTTCTGGCCTCTACTAGCGATCTTGATGTCTTGCTCATTCCCATGCTGCAAGAGCCCAGCCCAATCTTTTCCTTGTTCCTTCAATCTCTCGGTCAGACCACCACCAAATCCCAAAAGACTTGTGCCTCCAAGCTCCTCAAAAATCCACCCCAAAGTAGACATGCCTGTGAGGGCCATGGCTCCAGCCACAGCAAACCCAACCGCCGCTCCCACAAACACAAACCCAGCAAAAAACAGCAGAGGGCTGAAGATCAACAGAAGAGGTGAGCTCAAAACCAGAAGCGTCACTGAGGCCAAGAAACTCAAACCCATCAAGAACACAAGCGACCCTCCAATTGCCAAGCCTCCCATGGCTGCCAAGACCACCTTGGTGCCTGAGGCCTGCTGCTTCCCATGAACCTCCATTGGGTTTTGCTTTTTCTTTTTCTTTTTGCTCCTTTGCTGTGATCTTTTTGGCTGTGTAGTTTTTGAAATTGTACATGAAAGTATGGTTTTATATTTGGTGCATGGGGGTTTTGGTTACGTGTTGGTTTCATTTCTGATGTTATGTGGCAACTGTTGGAGTTCATGTGGGACAGGTGGCAACGGGTACTGTGACACGTAGGTTGCTGCTGCATGTGAAATGGATAATTCTTGTTGATAGGTCTGTTCTAGAATTTGTTTGAGAAGGACCCATCAATTCGAGTCAACAAAGTCAAAACCCCTGCAACAATTACACAAAGACAAAGTAATTATATTAAGACACTTTTAGCATCAATTTTTGTGGTTAACTGTAATCAACTGCTAAATCATTCTGACTGATTAATTTGATCAGGAAATAGTAGCTCCAATCAAATATCAAACGGCCGGATATGCAGGATAAGGTTTAGAAACTCTGTAGTTTCAGAAAGCATACGTCTGTAAGCATGTTCAGCTCAAAGAGATAAGGGGCAGCTGCAGAAAAAATTGTGTGAAACGGTGATAATATCCGGCCAATCACGGTATGTAAATGCGTGATAATTTTTTCACTTGGCATACTGTAATTGGCTTATTTTCGTTCTACACAAGTATTTCTCGTAGTGCTTAGAATGGGAACAGCACTTTCCGTGATTAAAACTAAATACTTCAAATGAAAACCCTTGAAAAAAGTGAATTATAATGTATTACGCATTTATCTTGAAACGTTTGTTCTTGTCTTTGAGGCCTTTTGTTTTGTTCTGATGCCTTTTCATTTTGTTCAATGCTTGTGCCTTTACTTTTGGTGGATTTACCTTCCTCTGCAGTTGACTTCATTCGAGAAGGTTAAGGAAGTAGATGAGTTCTTCAAAGTCCATCCCAACCCCTCGATAGCATTGAGTGGGTTCAGATTACTTGGAGTGAGAAACATTCTTGCCTATACTGTGCAGGAGTTAGCTCACCGGAAATACTAGGCTTCATATTTAAGCTTCTTATGTTATGGAAGGAGAGTGACGGTGACACAACGAGAGACCTACATCGATATAAATATTCGAATATTTAAAGAGTACAGCCGCACGGCTATAAATATGCCGCGCTGCTGACGATTTAAAGATTCGTTTATATTCAAAGAGTATAGCCGCATGGCTATACTTTTAAAATATTAAGTATAGCCGCACGGCAATACTCTTTAAATTTACGAATATATTTCACGAGTATAGCCGCGCGGCTCTACTGTTTAAACATTATATTAAAAATTCAAAAATTTATCATTTTTTAGGAATTTTGGGGTTGTGCTATACTATATAAATCCTCTGCTTCATGAAGCCACCCCATTACAAAAGTTTTCAAACCCTAGAAGAAAAATAGAAAGGGAAAGGAAGCCTAGGAAAACCATACACCGTGTTAAAAGGAATAAACACCATCATCACCCATCTGAATATGTTACAAACACAACTTCTTCACTCCTACCGCCTTCACCAACATCATCAATAATAATAATAGAGGAAAAGAATTTACTCTCGAAAGAGGAATACCTAAAATATGTCTACTATTCAATTTACTGCTAAACTGGCATTACATCATTCTTTGATACATCATCACATCTCAAAACAAGACCCTCAAGACTAGCTGGAAAGATACATTTGGCCCAATTGGAAGATGAGAGTGACGGTGAGGGTTCCTTGGATGCGCATAAAGCAATGCCACTCAAACTCAAACCTACAAAACCTATCTGTGGACTCGATCTAGCCTTTTGTTTTTGGAATGGTTCCTTCGATTTTCTTTAACAGTTAAGCTGGTCAACTTGCATCACTCCAACATAATAATAATAATTTGATTGGTAATAAGGAGATAGCTAGAAAGTTATTGGTAATATAGTTAGATCCTGCTTGTTTGTGTCTGTATGTGTGTGTGTGTTCATATTATCACAGATATGTGCAACAGAAAATAGAAAAAAGTGAATTATACGATCATTAAGATTGGGTTGGGTTGGGTTAGGGGAAAAAGGAACCTTAGGCTCATAAATAAATGGAAACTTGCATTTCTCTCCCAATTTTGATGAATACAACTATAAGCCATGCAGGCAACAATGGCAGACTGCATCTCTTCCAATTTTAATTAATACAACTACAAGCCATGCAGGCGTAATGGCAGACTGCATTTCTCTCCCAGTGTAATCAACACAACTACAAGCTACAACCATTTTTTTCTACAGAAGCTCCTAACAGAACACTCATAATACAACAACTCATAATTCATATATATGATCTTTAAAACTCAATGGTTATGTTCCAAAGGTGCAATTCTTTCTCTGGCACTCTCAAAGCAATGCTAACCAAACCAGATTTGTCTTCATATCCAAACTCTACTTCCTCTGAATCAACTGTTATCTTCTTGGGTCGAGTTGATGCATAGGCTCCAAAAACGCCAGATCCGCAAACTTTCAGAACAACTGTTGTACTTGTGTTAGATTCAAACTCTTTTATGGCTCCCCCAGAATTGAACATCTTGATTAGGCCTATGGGAGCAAATTTTACACCACCACTGGACAATTCCTTAACAGGAACCACTGTGAAAACTTCGTACTCTCGGGATTTTAGCGTTATCGGCATGGATGCATCCTTGGGAAGATAGGACACCTCTCCTGCAATTTATATCAATGAATTTGGTTAGTTTACTTGAGAACTATATGGTCTACTAATAAAACATGCAGAGTGTACAAAAGAGCCAAATCAAAATGCTAAACATACCACCAAGATGAGAAAATATGACAGCATCCCCAGACCATTTATCATCTGCAACCTTAGGCAGATAAGCAACATCTTTAGCCCTAATAACCCCAGTCATTGTTCCCGGCTCTAGGTCATGGATGAGGTTCGTCTTCCCAACCTTACACCACCCAGCTCCCTGGCAATTGAAGACCCCAACAACTCCAGTAAAATCGTTCAGATTCCATATCTTCAGAAGACTACAATACCAAGATTTAAATAAGAAAAACGGCATTGTTTTGAAAAAACGAAACCACAAAAAAATGGTGATAAGAATCAACGGGCAAGATATTTTTCGAACCTTTTCCCATCCCGGGCAGGATCAGAAAATAAGCAATCCCTTGTTGGTCTTCCTGGAAGTTTAGCCCTCAAGATAGAGCCATCAGGAAGTACGAGCTTCTTCAGAAGATCGAAGTCATGCTGCCCAGGCTTGTCACTGCATCACATATAGATACACCATTATTAATTGCCTTTGTCTGGTTGATCATTTTCACATCAGAAACTGGCATAATTTCATAACCGAAGACCATACCTAACATAAATTGCACATCCTCCGACTGCACGAGCTGCTCCATGATATTCAGCCATCGGGTGCAGGCTCTAACATTCGGAACAATTCCAAAATAAGAATCCGAAAATGCAAAAATGAAAAGAACTATAAGTGAATACATTTCAAACTAATAGATTAGAGTTTGCTTGCTTACATGAAACATATCCCAATCTGGCTGCATAAACTCCCCGAGGAAAACAGTGTTATAAGCAACTGATGCAATATGAATTGTGTGGGATGCTGGATCTCTAGGCCAGAAATCATCTGATGCCCTTATAACAGCTGTCCGCTTCACACTAAAAAATTCAAGGCCATACCATATCATTAAAGTTAATAATTCACAGGATAGAACGAGAGCTACTATTGAACAGACAGATCTGACACAAATTTTTACCTGTATAAACCATCTGTGTTGTGACTCATACAAGAAATAATACCATTGTCAGGAAAGTTTCTAGCAATAGACGCTTCTAATGCTTGATGGTATTTTCTTGAAAGCTTCACCCTTCCACCATGGCCTGCCCCTAGAGTTTCAAGAATGTTCTGAACATCAACTTTGACTCCATCAATACCGGCTGATGCGAGATAAGAATGAAGTTCATCATAAAAGTTGAAAACTTTCTCAGGATTCACAAGGCCAAGCCCATTTGTGGTAATACTTTTCAAGGCATCACAATGCTCATTAGACTCAATTCCTGGAGATGAAATAGGGTAGGACAACTTGGAATCGTAGTGTTTCATTTCAGTAACACCAGGTCTAACACCACCCCAATATCCAGTTATAGCATGCCACACATAAGCATACCTGAAATTTTGAGAAACAAACAGAATTAATCCCTAATCAACTAAATGATTATCGCAGCCAAAGTCAGAAAATTCAAATATTATGACTTACTTCAAAGCGTGTTTTTCTTTAATTTCGGTAACAATGTGGCGAAGGCCCAAAGCAGGATCCTCTACTCTGTGACCCTCTTTACCATCCTTCTGAAATTTGTGGTTTTCTTTTATGTTTGTTAACCTGTTTGCAAAGCTGAAAAACAAGAAAATAACAAATGTAATTATGTAAGAAAACCTATAAGCCAATCAACACATAAAGGTGAAAAAACATCAAAATGATAGTACTGTGGACCAAAGTGCTCACTTTGCTGCGTTATCAGCTTCGTATCCAATACCAGAGGAATCCATGTCGACTGACTGCCATCCGTCATCAATGATAACAAACTTTGGAGGTACTCCACCATCTTCTAGGCTGCAAAAAGACAAAACAGTTGTGACCGTCTGCATAATGCTAACATCGAGCATTGAAGATACTGTCCACAGTGAGAAAATCAGTACCTCTGTAATCCTTGCTTCAGGCCCTCTGAAGTCACATCAGTGTAGAAAGCATCCCATGTGCACCACCCAAACCAGTTCAACATGTCTGGCATCTGTAAAATAAAGCATGAGTAATTTAGAAATGATCAAACAAATAAATATGTTCACTTTCTTTCTGGAAAAAAAGAAAAGACAAATTCAATCCACAATTTAAAGAACTGAGGGAAAAAAAAAAAAAAAATCAAATTACCTTCTTCCTCTCGCGATGAGAAAATGTCTGTAAATGTTTTTCCACAGTCCTGTGTATAGTTAAAAATAAAACTAAGTCAACTGAAAACCCCTTCACACATAAATGGTATTAAGAAAACTCCTGCGACAGTCCCAATTCAATATCTTTGTCCTAGAATGGTTCTATTGGAAATTTCCATTTTTTGTTTCCTTCTTAAAATTATAAACTGAAGATAAAGATTACTAGAATCTTAAATTTCAACCAAAATTTAAATTGGCCACTCTCACATTAAGACCATGAGCAGAAATCAAAGAATATGCAATTTATTAACAGGTTGAACTTACTTCACAGAATCTGTGATGACACCAAATGGGTCTGATCCGGCTCCAACAAAAACCAAATGATTACCCTCAAACCCATCAACAGCAGGATCTCCTACAAAACCCAGAATTTTCATAATCTCAGAACCAACAAAAAATGCTTCTCAAAGAACAAAAAGATTTTGAACCAACCAAAAATTCAAAATCTTTCTCCTTTTCACTTACCACTTTCTAGGCAGATTTCAATCTCATTAAGTTCATTCCCTTGAAGAACAGCCCTGAAGTCCCCTTCAAGAATTGGTAGGAAAACTGTATAAACTGCAGATTGATCCACCCCATCTTTGCTTCCTTCACCAAAATCAGAACCCTCCTTTGTCTCAGCAATCAAAAATTGAGTCTCAAAGGGAACATCTTGGCCACTTGTGCCCATCCTCTGTGTCATCCACCATAGTTTAAACCGAAAAACACACATAAAACGCAATCCACTGCACACACAAAAATCACATACTTTAACATCAACATGAAATTAAGCCACAAATCCACGTACCACATTGAAATCACAAGTGAAAAAGAAGATAAACTCATTCAAGTTTGCTAATTGCATTAAACTCAACACACAGTCAAGTCAAGCCACAAATTCAAATTACAACACTTGCCCACATTGCAAATAACAATAAAAAAAAAGTGAAAATGAAAATTTAAAAAAAAAAACTTACTCAAGTTTGCCAATTGGAAAGACCCTGCGACTACCAATCTGATCAGATTGGACCCCAATGAAAGCCCCATTGGTAAGTGCACCACCCGAGGCTGGAGTAACAACAACGTTGTCATGAACATCAGACAACACTTTGTTCCCCAACACCATCAAGTTCCCATCTTCAACACAAATCCCAGCCCCAACCGTCATCTTTGATCTTCCTCCTCTTCCTCTGCTGCAAAAACTCAACCAAAAGCTACACTAAAAATCTGAGTGAAACAACAAAACAATGCCTGCCCAACGGCAATAATGCAATTGGATTGCAGGGTGGTTACGAAGACAAACAAAACAAGAGGGGTATTTATAGCCCGGGAAGAAACTGTCGTGTTTAACTGAAAAGGAGTTGTGCAAATTTGAATTTTGCAATCTAGGGACTCCGTGGAAACCGGGAAAAGCCCCTCCTCGATTGTAGTGTCCCACGCAAACAAAAATATCTTTGTTGGCGGGGGAGTACATCCCTTAATTTATATCTGGTATGCGTTGCTGTAACATGATGTCTGTCGCATTTTTAATCATAGAGTTGTATTATTGGATCACTTTTCCATTTAGCCACTTCAGGTAATCTTTGTGATTAAGTTCGAATCTCATTCTACGCTGATTAGATCAATTTAAAATAATTTAAACGTTTATAAAAAATTAAAAAAAACCACTCCCTTTGCATCCAATGTCGAATCTTATCTCTGCAAATTATATCAATTTAAAACAATTTATCCCTATAAAATAAGAAGAAGAAAAATTGATGGAGTTGTATTATTGGATAACTTTTCCATTTTTTTGACAGACATAAAGTTAGTCCTTTTTTGGACCGTAATTACATGGAATGCATGTGAACCCACTTGCCAATTAGCCACTCTTTGATTATTAGCCGTCAGATGTATGGGTGGGGGCCACCCTCCTGCTGAATCAGAATTTTTTTGTCATATAATGATTTAAGGTGCACGCACAGTTATGCTGCATGTGAATTTGAGTGATGGTTTCAAGAGATCAATTGGGTTTCGCCATTTCTGGGGATGTGGTTGATCAGAAAAGTTGGAGTGGGCCTGCAGATTGACCAACGGTTGTGATTGGTATTGATCCACGTCAATGCACACGAGAAGCACTGGATTTATTTGTGGAAAAATATCTACTCGAGTGACCAATTATGTGACTTCCCGGCGGCGCATGCAAAAGTGGCGGTTTTTAACGTTGAAGGGTCCAAATTCAACAACAAAAAAATTCTGAGAGAAAGAGAATAGGCAAGTTATCCAATGAGCTCAACGTCACATGAATCCTACCACGCGGCATGTGATGAATGGCTGGATAGAATGTCACTAATTTGTACCCCAATAACTTGAGGACAGCTCAGTCTTGGTAGGTAAGGGCTCTGAATTTGATCGTAGGATACAACGTAGGCTTCAGCTGGAAATACGTGGATCTGACGTGGAAACTCAAAATTGCAGCCAACTTATCATAAAGAATTCAGAAATGTATACGCGGCGCAACTGGGATAATGCATAAAAACAGCTCAGATCCTAGTTGGAATTCATGTCACAACACGCTTGGCCTTTTCACAAGCAATTGCCAGGCAGATTTAGACATGGTCAGTAAATGATAATTAATGCGGCCACGTAACACGTTGATGCAAATTTTGCAGTCCATATGGCTGTTAATGGGACTCTTACTAGGGCTGATTGTGATCTTTAGTTGCGTGATGATATATGTAATGAATCACTCGATTGTCTAGTTTTATGGCCAAATAACAATTGTAATGCAAATATAATTAAAAAAACAAGTCCTAATCTTATATTAGTTGAAGTGATTAAAAATGTTATCCTTATATTCAAAAAGGTTGCGTCTTCAAATTAGTTCCCCTAATAATACTTTTATGTGCATATTTATATCCTCAAAACACTGGTATGTTTAACAAATGTGCACATAAAAGTAGGAGGAAATTGGCTGGCACATAAAAATAAGGATGTGACAACATCTTCAATATGCTAAGATTGAAATTCGAAATTCGGGTCTAAATACAATAAGATTTAGGACTCGATATTTTTGGAACCGAATATAAGAATTTGAGAAATTGGAGATGGCCTTAACTTACAAATAATAAGATTATGAATATTTTAGTTTCTTGTTCTTTGGTTACTAATGATTAAGGCTAGGTTAGACCCTGTTAGTAAGCAATTTTAATGATTGATTGACCGCATCTAAGAACATTATGGTAATTTCATCCTATTTGTTTTAAACTTGCCTTACTCTTTTAACCTCTATCCCATTTTTTCTCTTTCAAACACATACATATAATGTGTCTACTCTCTCTCCTCTCTCAAACACGAATATTGTACATCGAGTTAATATATCTTGATTCCACGGAGTGACACACACTAGTAGTGGGATATGTTATTGTATATATGCCTCTTTTTCTCAAGGTCTAAGAATTTGTTATAACTTTTTCATTCCAATCCACCTTCCTCTCTGGACATTGCGGTAGCTTTCATTCCTTGCCAATGCACCCCTTCCCATAAACAGGGGAATACACCAAACCCTCAATGTCCAAATTCTTTTCAACCCTTTATTCTGCTCATATCATATATAAATGTTGTAGTAGTAGAGGAGAGAAATTGAGGAGAGGGATGAAGAAAAGGAAACCTAAGGCATGGGTGGATTGGGAAAGGTAACATTTTTAATTCCAACCTTATATTTCTTCTTGGATAATACTTTATCTTTTTTTTTTTTGAACAATTCACTTTTATGTAACAACAAATAAGGCCCAATCTTACTAAAAACAAATAAGGCCCAATCTTACTAAAAATAAATAAGACTCAACTCTCTTTAAACTCCATCTCATTTGTTTTTAATAAAAGCAAAACTCTAGCTATCCCTCTCTTCCTCTTTCGTGCCCCTCTCTCTCACATATAGACGAGACGAATACGCAGAGGAAAAGAGGAGGTCAAAATTTGCTTACATTACGCCCCAGGTACTCTCTTTTTTATCATAAAGGTTTAATTTTTTCTCCAACATTTCTTAAGCGTAGTAAAATTAGAGTATTCGTGACCTAAGTTTTTGTGGGTATGTTGAAAAAGCAGTTGATCTTTGTATCTTTGTTGAATTTTACAGAAATTTGTGTGTTTTTCATTTGGGTCTCTGCCAATTTTGATGCTTGTTCTATTTTCGAGTTCGATAAGATTTTTTCAGGCACCTATGATTAAATTGGGAAATTTTTGTCACTTGAAACGGAATTTAATTTTCCTTTTATTTGGAGTAAATTTAAAGCAGGGTTTATTGAAGCACTTTGTGAAATTTAAAGTGTAGTTTATGATTGCATCTTAGGCTGTGGATATTTCAGTTGAGGTTGTAATGGTGAGAACAGCTCTGTTTCAGTTCTCTCAGACAAGGCAGGGATAGTTTGTATTGTGTTGTATATTTTTATTGATATAATGCTTAATTAGAATTAGAGTAGATGTTTATTGTGAGAACATATGTATTTTTTAGGGATTGGTAAACACGATTTCTGATTTTATGCTCCGATTTGAACAAATTTTGATTAATATTTGAAGGTTCCAAAAGTCAGATCAGTTAAAAATGCAGTCCAATGAAGCTCCTGTTTCCATGGAAGTCGAACCAGTTCCATCTAAACCAAGTTCAGCATCTGCGGCTTTGCCACCAAAGCCAAGTTTTGAGCCTTTGAAGGCTCATGAGATGTCAGATGGTCGAGTCCAGTTCCGGAAAGTCTCTGTTCCGCCACATCGATATTCGCCTCTCAAGAAAGTATGGATGGAAATATACACCCCAGTTTACGAGCAGATGAAGATAGACATTCGTATGAATCTCAAGGGTCGCAAAGTTGAGTTAAAGAGTAGAGCTGACACACCTGACGTGAGTAATCTACAGAAGTGCTCTGATTTTGTTCAGGCTTTCATGCTGGGGTTTGATGTGATAGATGCAATTGCCCTTTTGCGTATGGATGAGCTGTATGTGGAGTCTTTTGAGATCAAGGATGTTAAAACACTTCGTGGGGAGCACTTGTCTCGTGCTATAGGAAGACTGTCCGGTAAAGGTGGTAAAACAAAGTTTGCCATCGAGAATGCTACAAAGACGAGGATTGTGATTGCTGATACCAAGATTCACATACTGGGCTCTTTTGCAAATATTAAAGTTGCAAGGGATTCTCTTTGCAGCCTTATCTTAGGGTCCCCTGCTGGAAAAGTATATTCAAAATTAAGAGCAGTTACTGCCAGATTGGCAGAAAGGTTTTGATTTTTGTCTGTGATACCTTGGAGAGTTTGTCTTGAGTAATGCATTTGTTATAGCCAATTATAGTTTTGAGTATTCGGAGGATGCGTGTGGCACTGCAAAGGTTCTAGGTATTTTTGTAACTTGATTAGACTTGACATCTTGTAAGAATTTCCTTTTTATTGGAACATTTTGTTTGAGGTGCATTCATATTTATATTTGTGTTTCATTTTAGACTATGCTCCTGAGTGACAGGTTCATTTTGATATCCAGTTGATGCTTTATATCATCAAAGTGCTTACATTATTTATAAGAGGTCTTCAAGGTGCTTCTTCCTGTGTTGAGACAAATACAAGGGTTGATGACCGGAAGGACTTGTATCAAATAACAATAAAAATATGGACTTTATGCTGGTTAGCTATCTATACCTGATCACCATTGCCCACTCCGCAGAGCAACTCTTCCAATGTTTGAAGGGTCATAGTCAGCACACTTAAAACTGCGGCATCTGGTTCCTTCCCGCCCAAGCCAAAGTTTGAGCCTATGAAGGCTCATGAGATGTCATATGGCTAAATTCAGTTCCAGGAAGTCTATGTTCCGACACAACTTCACAAAAAAAACCTAGCAATGCTATTCTTCTAGGAGAACTGTAAAAAGTCATTCCGAAATCAAATGCATGCGTTTTGATAGAAGATTAAACAAAGTATAAAGGGTACATAGATATATTAACCGGCCAAAAGAAATAAAGAGACAACTTTGGCATGTAATTAAAACCAAGAATTCATGGTTTGACACAACTTCACAAAAACCAATCAATAAACAATGCTGACCTTAGCTAAGTTCTGACTATAATGCACATATTCTTTTTACGTCACACGTTAATGGTTATAAAAATAAAAAAAATAAAAAAAATCTTGGGCTAACGTCAACTTGGCGTTAGCTATGACGTCACTAGCACGTCACCAACTCTATGACGTCACCAGTCGGGTTGGTGACCCCAACTTGTTGCCCAGCCTGCTTTTCCGCACTAGAAGGGCTTCACGGGCCTCGGCCCCTTCCTGTCCGGGCTGGCCCCTTGCGCTAAAAACGCGCTAAGGAAGAAGTGAAGAGACCTCTCAATCCCTGCTAAATGCTGACACTCCTAACTTCGGACTCAAAAGCCCAAATCCAATCAACTTAGTCCTGTTATATTTTGGACAATATGTTGGATTATTTTTCTTTTTTTAAATCAAAAGACTCAAAAGGTAGGAGTTTGGGGAAGATTATATCGTATTGACTTAACTACCTCTCTTTTGTTTTCTCATTATCATCCTCATCATACCTTAGACCCTTTGTCACATTTGAAGATGAGAGAACAAGAAAACAAAATGTTTCTAAGAGAACATGAAGACAAATCAAGACGAGTTTTATTTTTATTTTGGGTAAATATCACGAGGTGTCCCCACATTCGAAGGGTGGGATTAATTCCCGCTCGGGTTTCGGCTTGCCTTTGGTCATAACGTGCTTCCAACGGATTTCGAACCCCTGACATTGAAGCACCAGGTAGCTTCCCAACTGGAGATGGTAGTTAGTCAACCGCGCCACACCTTTTGGTTCCAAATTACACATATAAAGGAAACCAAAGAAAATCCCATTTCTTTGACACAAGAGTTATCGAATCATACATTTTAAGAGTATTTGTCCTCTTGCAAAAGTTGTATCTTGTAGCTAAATTATAAGCCTCTTTCGTTCAAGTTGGGATCTATCGAAAGCAACACGTTCCAGTCTAGCACGTCAAAAACAAAAATGTGTCCTCAAACTTGCTTTTTGAATCTTTGAGAGTTCCTCGCTAAGTTGGTTACCACAAAACATTTGGTGCTAGATGAAAGAGATATTACAAGCAAGCATTAAATTTTGATTGACCACACATGCTAGGATGGATCCGGGGTCTGTACATTTAGGGATTGTGCATTTTAGTGTAATCATTATAACTGGTCCAAGAATTACAATTAATTAATCTAAATTCATAACTAATGGCAGTACACATATATGAATAACGCCCCCCCACCCCCCGCGCCCCAAAAAAAAAAAAAAAAAAAAAACACAGAGGCACAAGGCACAAACAAAATTTTAAACAAGAAAAAGAAATCAAAATTATAAACCCTAGTTTGGTTGTGATCGATCTAAGATATCAGTATATCAATCTTCAAGCTAAATAGGCTGTGAAAAGGGTTTACATGATAGAGCATTGGACTGGTTCTAGATATTCATGAACCATTTTATAATAGTTTAGACTATTGATTATATAAACACAATTATCAATTTAATGTTATATTTATTGTTGGTGAGTCCTTATTTAGTTAGGATTTTGGTTCCTTACTGTATTAGGATTTTGGTTACTTACCTCTTTATTTAGTCATATTATAATTGAGATTTATTTCTTATTGTATTTAGGGTTAACACATCTTTGTACTTATTTATAAATAACTCCTTACGTATTTCAGATATCTATCTGAAAATTTACTCTTCTTTGTTTGACATTTATCGAAAGATATAGAATCCTCATCAGTTTCAACTAGTGAACCTTTCCAGAAATTCCTTTATTTATGGAGGAGCTGAAGGATCGCCCTGGTCTGTCGTCGCATAAGCCGAAGAAAGTCCTTTATTTATGTTTCGGCGAGTATTCTCCTGGCACCTCTGTTTCTTACTTTATTCACGCCTTTGATTTGGAGAAAAATTGCTATATACTTCCATTGGGAGAATCCAGTATAGTGGGTAAAACAAATCAGCGTCTTCCCGTATGTATGGGTTTTGGTGTCTGCGGCTCCAACATCGTTTTGGCAGGCGGCCTTGAACCGGAATTCAATGGAGGTGGGAATTTCACACCATATCCTTGTAGAGATGTTTATGTGTTTGACACTGCGGACTGCATTATGAATTCACCACCTATGATACGTCACTGTCCCCTTCAACAAGGGAAGACTTACCCCCTCATGGTGGAGCATGACTCCAAATTATATGTTCTCTGTGGCGTACACTTCGCTCCTGCGTTTGAGATGTTAGACCCCAAAAATGACGAATGGGTGACTTTGCCCGAACCCCCAATTTTCCACTGACGCTACCTTGGAAGCACCACCAATTGTGTTGTTGTAGGCACTAATATCTTTGTGTCATGTGGGTCTCCAAGTTTACCGTCGCAACCCACCTAGTTCTCTCCAAGTTTACCGTCGCAACCCACATAGACCATCCTCACTTTTCCCTCTCATGACCCTGAACTTGTTTTACCAAGTTCCTCAAGACACTCATCACCTTTGGCCAGTAACTAGTGTCTATTTAATTTTGTTCTTATATTGTGAACTAGACACCTGCTAGTTAATCACAGGAAAGTATTATCAAGAAATAGGAAATGAATCCTAAGCTGGTTATGATCAATCAGTTTTCTGCTGCAGGTGTATCATACTCTAAGCACATCGTGCACATATACTCCTATTAGGGTAAATTGACTTTAAGTATTGCTGTGGTTGTCCTCATGTTTTCAGATCGAGGCTCATGCGTGTTGTCACGTGTGGGCAGAATAGGGTCATTGTGGTTTGATCTATGACTTAACTAATTCTAAAGTGATTGTGCAAGTTCAAGTTTAATGTCAGTTATGATTTTTCAATATTCTGCAGGTGTGGGATGCAATCACTGGGACTACTAGAAGTAATTAAAAAAGAGATTCAGATTATGCTTTTCAATGGGTATAGCCGAGCGGAAGATGTGTGTGTGTGTGTCTTTCTGTGTGCATGTATTCTTAATATGAAAGGTTGGCTTTTATAGGCTCCATATGAAACAAGGCACCATACGGAACGTTGCATGCATCAAAGCCCTCTGCAATGCTGAATATAACTGGCGACTTTAAAATAGGAAGGGATGTGTCTCTTCCGGAAACAGATATTCGTTCTGCAAGAAATCCTCCTAGAGATCTTGGAGGCAAACCGCCTTCTCAGAGGGAGATTCTTGCCTTTTATGCTGGAAATGTGCATGGCTATTTACATCAAATTCTGCTAGAGCACTGGAAGGACAAAGACCCTGATATGAAGATCTTTGGCCCAATGCCTCCTGGTGTTGCAATCAAAATGAACTACATCCAGCATATGAAGAGAAGCAATACTGTATCTGCCCCAAGGTTTACGAGATCAACAGCCCAAGGATGGCTATACTATTTATAAAAGAAGAATAGCATAATCTGTTAAAAAAGCCACGGGTGCGTTCCCTAAGTTCATAACTGCTGATAAAGAATCACGTTCCTGTTAAAAAATAAAATAAGAGCATCACTTGATAATGGCAAATTAGGCTATGGTTGTTACCCAAAACAAAAAAACAAAAAATAGGCCATACTACGGTATTTCCTTTTTTTTAAAATAGTATAGCCGTGCGGCTATAGTTTTTAAAAAATAGCCACACTGCAAGTATAGCCGTGTGGCTATACGTGTTTTGACACGTGGGCACCTAATCACTTGACGGATCCCACTTTTTTTTTGGCCCTATAAATAGTATAGGCGATCGGCAATAACCTCGCATATTTTTCAAAATAGCATAGCCGCTCAGCTTTACTGGGGTATTTTTTTAAAATTTAGTATAGCCACTCGGCTATACGTGTTTTCACACGTTCCTTTTTTATTTATAAATAGTATAGCTGCCCGGCTATGCTTAGGTATTTCTTTTTTAAAATAATATAGCTGATCGGCTTTACTCGTTTTTTGTATTGTTTAATTTAAAAAACGCCATTCAAATTTTCGAAAAATAGGATTATTATTATAATCAACAGTATAGCCGCGCGGCTATACTATATTTAAGTTTCATATTTGCAATTGTGTCTAAAGGCACTCTACCTTTCAGAAAAAGAAAAATAAATAATTCAATATGAGGTCTCTCAATTCTGAGACTGATTTATAGTTTTTCTCTGCCTATGCACTGGGAGCACATAAGCATGGGAATATCTAATATTAAGTTTCAGATTTTTCCATTAAAATGTTTTGGTAGCTTCTCATTATATCAAGGCTGGTCTACACAAATGGAGGTGATGCCATTTTGGTGTTAGCATCAAATGGCATTCATTTTCTCTGGAAATGTCCACAGGACCTTAATTCTAGTGGAGTGGTAAAGAATGACATGCTTTATAATTCCTTCCTATTAGATTTCTCCACTTTTTCCTTTCGAATTGAAAACAAAGCGACAGTTGGTCATATGATTTTGATGATATTGACTGAACGCATGCAACTCCCAAGGTTCACCCTAATTTATGGAAACCAAGGAGTCGCTTAGAGCTGATGAACAATGACCTTCCCAGCACCAACCCTGAAGACTCTGTCCTGCTTTGATTTGTCCAAGAATGATTCATATCTCATATCACCAACAAGAGGGATGATCTCCATTTTTGACATGACAACATTTAAGGTAAACCCAACACAAATAGTATTCTTGAATGTCGTATTTTTCATAAATTTTTAGTTACTCATGGTATTCACCATCGCATTTCTTGTCCCTATCACCCTGAACAAAATGGTTTGGCAAAACAGAAACATCGTCATATTGTTGACATTGGGCTTACCTTGTTGGCCCATGCTTTCATGCCTCTTGTCTATTGGGCTGAGGCCATGCATACTGATGTGTATTTAATTAATCTTCTTCCTTATAAAGTTTTGGTTCTTCAGTCTCCATATCAAATTCCTTTTCATAAAGAACCTATCTTTGCTTTGCTTAAAAATTTTGGGTGTGCATGTTTTCCATTTCTTCAGCCTTACAATACTAATAAACTTCTTATGATATGTTAAGTGTGTCTTTCTAGGCTACGCATTAGATCATCAAGGTTATCGTTGTTTAAACTTGACCACTAACAGAGTCTTTTTATCACGCCATGTTATTTTTGATGAACATTGCTTCCCCTTTCAAGAGACCAAGGGCTCTCATGCCCCAAATTCTTCTTACTGCGGATTCAGCACCACCATTACAAATTTTTAGGTCCCTTCCCAAATGGAGGTGATGCCATATTGGTGTTAGCATAAAATGGAATTCATTTTCTCTGGAAATGGCCACGGGACCTTAATTCTAATGGATTGGCAAAGAATGACATGCTTTATAATTCCTTCCTATTAGATTTCTCCTCTTTTTCCTTTCAAATTGAAAACGAAGCGACAGTTGGTCATTTGATTTTGATGATATTGATATTCTTTTTCTTATAAATATAACAAGAGATTATGTAAGATTAGCTCCTCAGTATCGGTCATTAGATGCACAAGCATCCACAACCCTCAATGAAGGGACCAACACATTCTGGGAGCCTCCTGCCCATCCCCTTGATCATAATTTTATTAATAGAAAAAGAAACTGTTGTAAATTATTAGGTATGGAGCCCACATGTTGGAAAGGGGCCCACATCATTGTAATATATATACATATGCAATCTGAAGAACAAAAGAGATCAATTTGATTGCAGAGAGAAAAACCATTCTGCTTCTCTCTATTTCAATTCTCTCCAATTTCTCTTTCAATTTATAACACGTTATCAGCACGAATTTGCTTTAACAATACAAGCTGAATTCTCTGATGAAACCCAGATATCTTATCTCTCTCCAGCCTCAGCTCCCATGCTTCTTCCTCTGTTTCTTTCACAAAGAAAAACATAACAGAGAGAGAGAGAGAGTCAACAGAGATGGAGAAAACACTAGTCACAGTACCTCTCAACAACACACTTGACTTGGGTTTTGGCAGAATCGGAGAAGATCAGATCATCAAGTCCTCTGCATAAAGAAACAGAGCACTCCATCCTTGCCATGGGTCGGGTTTTCAGGTAGAGCTTGGATAGTCCAATGGCCTGCCCAGGTGGAGCCGTGCAAACGGGACCTGCTGTGCCTGCAAGGAAACCCGATATCATAGACTGCCATGGCAGCAGGACCTTCCCATCTCCTTCATTTTTTTTTTTTCACAGAGAGCATGTGATAGTCTCTCTGCCAAAGTCCACCAAACCACTAAACCAGATAGCTCTTTCTTCCTGCGCTCTTCTTGAACCAAGGCCATGAACATCACCACCATCATGATCATGAACATGATCATAGCCATGGGAGTTCAGGAACAAATTCATGGGTAGCCCCAGATGGGAAGGTGTACCATAGCCATGATGGGCTGGCGCCACACTCGCATGAACCCATATACTCCCCTGGCTACTTCAGCAGAAGAGCTCAACCTCTTCTCACCAGGAATTTCAGTGAAATGGCTTTTACTATTGGCATCGGTGGACCAGTCGGTACTGGCTTGTCTTGTGCAGCAGAGCTACTACGACGATTCCAGCACGCACCCAAAGCCGATGGATCTCTTAGCTTTTTGGTTCTTGGAGATTGGGGAAGAAGAGGAGCCTTCAATCAATCTCAAGTTGCTCTTCAGGTTCATGTTCATTAATCATGGAGCAGACAAACGCTTTCACGAGCACTATGGTTTGTCTCAACTTTTCTAATTACATATATTAATGTCATGATAAGGTTTGTTTTTTTTAACGAAGGAAACTTAATTATACATCTTGGGACCTAGGCCTGGGTGTCATTTTAATCATTGTTAATTAACTACTGTCTTTAATTGACTACGCTAATCATGAGATTATTCCCCACTAAACCAACCTACGTAAATAATGTCATGATAAGGTTTGCTTTTTTTTTTTTGACTTAATGAGGTTGATGTCCGTAGTGGATTTTATTAATTAATTGTGGGTGCTTTGTGTGTCTAATTTTCCACACGAGGACCACACGAGGACCCTCTTCTGCATCCTTATCTTTCAATTACATTAGTATTATCCTACACTATTTAACTTGCTCTGTAGGTGGAAAGTTTTTGATTTAAGAGACAATCATGATGCCTTCCATAAACGATAATAATATTATCTACTATATTATTTGATTGTGGTGTTGTTATGAACGATATTACAATGAGAGCTGGCAGTCTCTCCGGTACTATATTTGTAAACATGTGATCGGACTTAAGAGTCCTTGATCCCTGACATGTGAATAAGGACCTGGGGTTCCTTAATGATGTAACAGTACCGTATTGGTTCACAGTGCCGTACACATGCATGATAACTGTACTGGCAGATGTACTGTACACATGAATAGATATGTATTCATGACTTGATGAATAGTACTATTCACATGAATAGTGACGTATGCATAAATATTAACCATTTTGGGTAAACCGTCACTATATACAAAAGGGAACCTGCAGTTCCTTAAACTCATGGATGAGCAATTAAATGAGATGCCAGAAGTTCCTCAAAATATGGACAATTATGTAAGAGCTTGAAGTCCCGAAATATGTATAGAAAATTGTACAAATGTCCATACCATGAAGAATATGTGATTTTGGCCCGAAGTTCAAAATCTAAGGGGATTGAATATCTATATCATGAGAATATGTGATTTTGGCCTGAAGTTCAAAATCTGACAAGTGTTGAGAACCTAAAGTTCCAACTGTTAAATGGACAACCCTTGAGGTATTATTGCAAATTGTGGTACACCACATATTTCTTTGGCATAAGAGAATAATGAATTTAATGAAGTTCGATTTTGTTATAATCGACACCTCAAGGAAGAAATATATTTTGTGAATCCGGTTGTTAAGAATACACCGTGAAATGGATAACATCAGTATAAACTTCAAATGATGAATTGAGGCTCCCCACATATTTTGTTATATCTGGGCCGGAAGCCCATGGATCCAAATATATGAGAGATCCTAAAACTTGAAGTTGTGGGTACATAGTAGTTAATGCTCTCCACTACTATATTGAGATATTATCGTGGCTTTTACTCAATTCATATTTCATGTCCATTTGAAAATGGCGAATAAATTATGAGTTTGGGTTTAACCCAGACCAAAAAGTTCTGGGCTCACATGCATGGAAATATGAGAGATTTGATGTGGTTATTTGAACCTATAAGGCACAAGGTTCCAGACCGTCATTTTGAAAAGACGTAAAAACCACATATGCAAGTTTAAGAACGTGCGCAATTATTATAACAAGGAATGAACATACAACAGATAGATTTTTACACCTGCAATGAAGGTGCAGGCCCTGTAAAATCTATAAAATTACATTATGTTCTGGAAGCCTCTGAAGGAAGAGGACGGCGCCTCTTAAGCCTAGCCATGAGCCTCTCATGGTCTCCCAAAATTCTTTCATTTGAGACCTGCAGCATGTCTAGCTTTCTCAGTGTATCAACAGAGTACGAACTCACCAGTTTCAACAAGGAATTATTCTCTCCTTTGAGTTTCTCAACCTCTTTTTGAGACTCATGAAGCATTCTTTGAAGAGAATAATTTTCAGTTGTCAGCTTCTGAACCTCGTTTGCTCTAACACGCAAACGATCAGCCAAGTTAGAAACAGAAGCAGCACTCTGAATGCTAGAAGCCATTGAGTCATTAATAGCTTCTTCCTCAGACCTCCCTGTCAACAGCATTTCATCCATTGGAATAATGAAATTCCTAGCTACTGTGACAGCAGTAGCATCATTCATCATCACAGAATCATTAACTGTGAGATGACGATTTTGGGATACAAAGGATGGACGCCAAACTTTGGCGTCACTGGTTGTTGTGGGAGCATCATTTAAATTGAAATTATTTGGGCAGGAAGAAGAGGAAGCCATTTTAAGAAGGTTTCAAAGAAACTCTTACAGAAACCAAAGTTTCAGAAAATGAAAGAAATTGAGTTGAAACAAAGTTGAGTTGAAACGCAGTTGCTCAAATAAGTTTTGCGAAGGCAATATCTATAGACGAAAATGTGGCAACTTTTCAGGATTCCAATATCTTCTCGAATCCCCACATTATCTTTTTCTTTCGCAAGAGTCCAAAACTTCACATGGCCTCTGATAATGCCTGTCGGCACTTTCGGCGTTTTCAAGTATTATTTTCAAAGCCGATCTTGCTTTACGGATTTCACGGAGCTACTTTTTCAAAAGTATCCCGAGAATCTCGCAATTTTCCCTATGGTTAATTTGAAATTCACCGGTTCTATCTATTCATTGTATTTGTGTATAAATGTGTTACTAACGAAATTTTCTTTGCAGAAGACATCCAGTTTTCCCATACAAAATGATGCTATATCTACTTGTTTTTCTTATCATTAAGCACTTAATATGCCTGAGAAGCAAGACTATCTCTGATCATCCATTCAGGAAGCAAGACTATCCCTGATCATGTTTCTGCAAGATCAGGGAATTGTGAAGGCGGCCTTGTGCTCTAATCTCCTGAGGTCCTTCTAGACTAGGAGAATTGAGAGCTTGTTTTCTGCTCCCACCAGCTTCCTTCCTTGATTGATGAGCTGCTTGTCTGCTCCCACCAGCTTCCTTCCCTGATTGCTTACCTTACCTTGCAATCAATATCACAATTTTTGTATCTTTTCTTTCTTTTTATAACTCTCTGTTCATGATTTTATTTCTTTAGAATGAACATCTGAAGAAAGAATCCATGAAGTGATCCTAACTCTGAGAGTTATTTGTTTTTGACAGAGAAAAGAATTGTGATTTTGCTCTTGCAGGATATAACAAGATCATCAAGCGATACTTTATATTTACTGGGCCGATACGAGCTTGAATGATGCTTGAGAAAAGTTTCTCCCACCTAAGGATGTAAGCAATACTTGTGTTATTTTATGCTTATATACTTATTTGATATATTATCTTGAAAGGTAACCAAATGGGGAGATAAGTCCGTTCCAAAAGAATGGCTTGTATGTATCCATGAATTATTAATGCAAATTTTACAAATTGCAAGTTGGATACATTGATAATACACTGCACAAATTAAAGTCCCATAAGAACAGAATATGGGTATAGCAGTGATCAATATGATGCACGCCTGTTGTGTAGCAAATGATGTGGATTGAAGTCCCGAAAGGACAATCCCTTGACATGTCAATATTGATATTGTGCACGCCTAATGCGTTGCAAATTGTATGGGTTAAAGTCCCAGAAATCAATTGACATGTATATATTAATCTGTGGCATGCCTGCAGCATGCCAGATATATGGTTCTAAATGTTCCAACTCCCTAAATGGAGATTATCCACGCCCTACTATAACATAACGCTCCATTGGAGGTTATAATCCACATTCTCACATAATAAAAGCCCCCTGCAGTGGCTTGGGTACCCAAAAAGCAAAGAAATGCTTATAATTGATGCATGCGCATGCACATGAGAATGGTGGGATCATGAATTGATGAATGACAATTTTTGATTTTGAAGTAGCTACTCAAATCATCAATGGGCTGTGTTGATTGGAACCACGTTCAATTATTAAATGTCGACAATATCATTGGCCAAAATGGAATGAGGCAATTCCATTATAGATGAGAATGAACGTGAAAGAACAAACCCACAGTACGAACCCCAAAAGATGTTAATATTAAAAGTTATACTTGGGTGTTCGGAATAAAAGGGAATATACCTAATTTGTATGACACAATGTTTCTGGCAGAAACAAGGAATGTTGGGTTTTCTCCATATTTACAGATTCAATTGTGCCCCCTTTATTGCACATTTACGGAGACCAACATGTTATCTTTAAGGGTTATTAAATGCACAGAGCATATCACCTGAAGTGATTCCCTAAAGATGTATAAATAGCTGGGTTAAAGCTATATAATGTGTCATAAAGTTTAATCCCTTTAAACAAAATCCTTGAAAGGATTGAAATTGCATGAAGCAAGTCCCTGAATGACATGTGCCTGAAGCACAAAATCTGTACTCAATACTAATATGCATAAATTGCCTCAGTGAGTACATTAATATGTTTGCAAACACATTAAAGCTTCTCAAGAGTTCCAGAAATATTTGTCTCGACTGAAAGATCGAGCATTATGCCAACGAGATTATTGCTTATACTAAGAAAGTATTGAAGCATTTTTATGAGGATTATTCGTTGGACACTTGAAGGATTTTCCGGAAGTATATTGGACCGGACATCGTATTTTCCAGATAGAGCTCAACTCCATCATTTTGGATGATGTGAGGCATATTTGATGCTATCTAAGCATAACACCATATACGGGCATATTTTTGAGTGAAATTATCAATAGCCCAAGTGTTATTAGATATGCGGACTCTGGAAATATGGTCGCCTGGAAACACTAGTCATGAAGTTTTCAGGGGGAGATATTCATCAGGGGGAGCATGGTATTCATAAAGACTTTCATACACTGTACTCTTTTTCCTTCATCAGGTTTTTATCCCACTGGGTTTTTCCTGATAAGGTTTTAACGAGGCAGTGTCGCTCAAGATTGACTCACAGAAGCAGTGTCCACTATGACATTCAGACAGATGATCAACAGTATGGCTTCAAGATATTCTATCAAGCATCAGGGGGAGCGTGCCATCAATAAAGACCTTTCCACACTGTACTCTTTTTCCTTCGTCCAGGTTTTTATCCCACTGGGTTTTTTCTGGCAAGGTTTTAACGAGGCAGTGTTGCACGCATGTCAATATACACAGAATTTTATGTTACGCATGGTTATGTACTCTTTTTCCCTTCGACCAGTTTTTGTCCCACTGGGTTTTACTGGCAAGGTTTTTAACGAGACATATTCCATATCATTTGTGGTCTCCAAGGGGGAGTGTTGTAAATTATTAGGTATGGAGCCCACATGTTGGAAAGGGGCCCACATCATTGTAATATATATACATATGCAATCTGAAGAACAAAAGAGATCAATTTGATTGCAGAGAGAAAAACCATTCTGCTTCTCTCTATTTCAATTCTCTCCAATTTCTCTTTCAATTTATAACAGAAACATATATATAAAGAAAACAAGAACAACAGGAGGACCAAACCAAAACCCTGCATAAAAGAAAGACAGTGACATAAAGGTAAAGCAACATGCAGACCCAAGAAACCAAAATTCTGAAAGGGTAAACAAAAAGATTCTAATTAAAACGGTAACTGGGCATGCCCAAATTCCAGTCCGGGCGGAACTTGCCTGGGGCCTAATTCCCCCTCCTACTCGAGCTAGCCTCTTGTACTGGAAATGCTCTAAGGAAGGAGATAAGAAACCTCCCAAGCCCTGTTAAATGCTAACACTCCCAACTTCAGACTCAAAAGCCCAAATCCAATAAACTTAGCCCTGTTATATTTTGGACAATATGTTGGGATATTTTTCTTTTCTCGTCTTTAAATCAAAAGGCTAAAAAGGTAGGAGTTTGTGGAAGATTGTTGAGGCCCAAATAAGTTTCAGGCCCAATATGATACTGTATTAAGAAAAGTCACATATCGGAGTACACGAAAGCTCGTCATATACAAGTCATAGTCCACATGGCATGCTAAATAAATAATTTGTCATACCAAGGACTGAGATAATATTATAAAATACAAGCCCATACTAAACTAAGCACCATATCTCTCTTCAAGGACGATAAAATTGAAGCACGCCAAGCGACACACACGCCAAGCAAGGAATTATTATTTTGCACCCAATCAAGCCACAAGCTTAAGTGGGCCCCAAGCCACTCAAATACCCAGGGCTTGCTTGAGTGGGTTGTGGTATGGATGGTAATAAATTGTCATGAGGCCCATTGATGGGCCGAGAAATTGAAGTCCTGGGTTGCTTGGGAGCCTCGGGACTCAAGCCCATTTAATAGGCCCAACTATTTGGGTAAGCACAAAGAGAGAAAAATAGCCCATTACTTCAACCAAAATAGTGCATTAACTTAACCCATATAGCCCAACAATTGATGAAGTTAGCCCATTCACTTGATAAACCAACTTATTGTCCTAGAAGGCCCAAACAACTCAAGAAAATATCTGCAAAATCTCTAGCACCTAGCTGAAAACAAAAGCCACAATGAAAGCCAAAATATCCATGTGTGTAAGCTATTAGGAAGCTCCAGCACATGGGAGGGAACAAGTTTCAAGCAAAAACATCCAAAAAACCAAGGGATACTTGAGCAAAACACCCTTCAAACCAGTGTACATACCCATTTCTTTCCCTCATCAAACCTAGCTTTGGAAGATGGGAGAAAAGAAGGAAGGAGATGCCTGGGAATGGAAGTCTCCCACTGAAACAGTTGCAGGAAAGGGGCCTTGAGCTCCTAAAAATCTCTGATTTTGTGCAAATAGGCAGAGGAAATTTCACCAAGATAGGAAAATTCAAGGGAGGCAATGGGAAAAGAAGGGAAAAGCTTGACCAAAATGGATAAAAGCCATTAGGGTTTCTTGGGAAGTGATGGTTTCCAACGGCTATAAAATGAGGCATCTTCTACCCAACGAAGGCAACCTACACCTAGAGAGCAAGCTTCATCTCTTGCATGCAAAAACCCAGCAATCTCGTGCACTGTTCACCCTTCTTCTCCATTTTCTTCTTCTGGCAGACCATTTTCACATTTGACAGAATTTCTGTCAAGCTGCCGGAAGAACATGGTTATTTCTTTCTCTCTACTCAGCCAAATCTGCTTGCAAACCTCTTCTTCCTCACCTAAACACTCACCTTTCTGCCTAGAAAGCCATATTTTCCTCTTTGGTGCTAAACTCATGCTGATTTTGCTTCCATGCCACAAGCCTCTCATGCCAAGCTAGAAAATTTATCTGTAAGCATCAAGAAATTATCTGTAAGTTGCTGTTGTTTTAGTTGGTGAAGATAACCAGAACGCTTCATAAGGCTCGCTTTTGGGGCTTGATTTTCGAACTCAGACACAGAGGGCAATTTCTCTTTTACGGCGGCCTAACCCATTTACAGCTGCCGAAAGAAAAAGACCTCTACAAAGATCATATCTTATTGACTTAATTCCCCCCTCTTTTGTTTTCTTATTATCATCCTCATCATACCTTAGACCCTTTGTCACATTTGAAGATGAGAGAACAAGACAACAAAATGTTTCTAAGAGAACATGAAGACAAATCACCCCAAAATTTACATATAAAGGAAACCAAAACAAATCTCATTTCTTTGACACAAGAGTTATCGAATCATACATTTAGGAATGTCCATTCTCTTGCATCTGAGTTCGATTCTCCTCTTCGTATATTAGAGTAGTTTAGAATTTAAAAATGATGAAACCTTCTACGATGATTTATTTATTTTAAATTTCTTCACTTCTTTCTTTATTTGTGCAAAAAGTTAAAAGGGAAAAAAAAGAAACAAAAAAAGAAAAAGAAAAAAGAAGGGGCCTTCTAGAAGGCATGTGACCAAGTGCCGACCCTTTATCCATATCGAAACACATCTTTCTGCCATAAATTACATTGCCCCACATCCCAGTTAATGCCAGTAGTATACGGTGACGTAGGAAGTAGAATTTTAGCGAGCAAGACAAAGGGCTTCTAGAAGCCAAGCCCTTCTCTTCTCACACGTGGCAACCCATGATCGCAACCACTCGGATTGGTTTACAAAGCTCTCTCATCTCACTGTCAATTCAACAGGCCCATGCTCTTGTTTTCTTATTAGAGCCAAACAAAAGGAAAGAAAAAAGGAAGGAAATATAAAAAGAAAGAAAAAAAATGGAGAGGCACATGCTAATCTGGTGGTTGGTCATTTTCTTGAAGCCTCACTTGATCTATGGGTTCTTCTTTCTTGCATTTGAGAATTTACAGTGGGGGCTCTCTCTCTCTCTCTCTCTCTCTCTCTCTCTTCTTGGCCTTCTAGAAACTCTGTCACGTGCGAAGGCCTTCCATTCCCATGGACTTCAAAACAAAGGGGTGCCCTACAACAACACTAAATTGGGAAAGGTTTCAAGCAAAGCTCGTAATTGTTAAGAGTAGAAAGAGATGGGCCCGGCTTATTCAAACCGATATTGTTCTTAACTTACTCAAATTATCTCGATTCTATTCATATTAAAATTTACTTATGTTGCATTTTATTTTGTCAAGTCTTCCATATGAGACTTTACATTATTTACCCATCTTCATCTTACAAAATAGTAATATTGCTTTTACAAGCAACAATATCAATGACAATTTTAGAATCTCCATCCACCTTTTTCATAAGATTTTTTACTAAACTTAGGTATCATATATTTCAATAAATAATAAATAAAAAAACTTACGTGTCATATTAGATTTCGATCTCGGTTATTTGATTAAGTTCATTATCGTTATTATACACTAAATATGTACATATGTATTTATGAATGTACCTAAAATAATGTATCTAAGTTAATAATGCATCTAACAAATTACCAAAATCAAAATCTCATTTAACACCAGAGATTAATTGGAATATATATATATATATATATAAAATTTAAGTATGACAATCACATAACTATAATTTCAAATGTAAAAGCAGCCAGCTCAAGCTCAACAACATTTTATTTACCATCCTCATAGGACAGTAAAATAGTAAAAAAGTTAAACTAATTTTTACTACAGAAAATGATGATGTTCTAGAAGCATGGTAAATATTAAAGTAGAAACAGCAAGTGAGTGCCATGTCAGCGCCCCCTGGAACCGCAACCACACACAGTTTTTGCTGCTTCTTCCATTTTGACTCCTATTTATACCCCTTTTCCAAATTTCAATTCAATTCACACACTACAACACCCTCTTTCTTCTTCCCCAAAATCTACTTCTACACTTCCATTCCCAAATTGCCCTCCATAAACTCCCCAAATTCCAATGTTTGCAACCCTCTCCCTCTCTGCCTCAAACCCTCTCTCTTTCACCTCTCTTCCCAAAATGCCCCTGCCTCGGCAGCGCCACCAGCTCAGGGTCTCCGCGGCTGGGGCTTTCACCGAGACCAGGCCGCGGTCCAAAGCCTCAACGAGTCTCTACGAGGTCCTCCGAGTCAACGACAACGCTTCTCAGACGGAGATCAAGTCGGCGTACCGGAGCTTGGCCAAGCTCTACCATCCCGACGCCTCGCCATCGGAATCGGACGGCCGAGATTTCATCGAGATTCACAACGCCTACGCCACGCTGTCCGATCCGGCGGCCAGGGCCATGTACGACCTGTCGTTGAGTGCTCATCTTCAGCATCGTGTTCGTCGGAGAAGCTCGGTCGGGTTTCGACCAGATGGGTTTTATCCGACCCGGAGGTGGGAAACGGACCAGTGCTGGTAGAAAGAAAACGACCGTAGGGCCACTTTTTTTCTTTTTTCTTGTTTTGGTAGGCCGCATTTAATTTGTTTTTGTTTCTCTTTCTTGACAAGGAAAAAGAAATTTTAGAATCTGACGTGTAAAAAGGGAAAACATGTAATGTAGAGAAAAATTCTGTAAATGCTTATCACTGCGACGTACGCCAATAAATTTTGAACTGAGTTTGTACTCAAATGAATTTTTTTTATTTTCAATTTTAGTCCAGAATTATTTTTTTTGAAAAGTTAGACGGAGAACTATTTTTAATTGAATTATTCGAATTAAAAACGTGCAATTTAACTACAAATAAGTCGAAGTCATTTGTAAATAATTTAATTTAGTCTTTATTATATTTTTTTTATTTCTAATGTTAGTCAAGAAGATGAGAGCATTGTTTGGCTATAAAATATATAGTTATTTTTCTATAAGAACTGAGTTTAAACTATTTTTTTAATTTTTATATAGGTATTGAGTATAAATTAAACTAAATTCTAATTAACAAAAAGAGAGATTCGAGCTTGAATGAAAAAGAACGGATAATCTTCTCGATTGGGTGAAAGAGAGCAAGCTCAGTGTTCTGACCGACCAATTGGCTATAAGAAAGATTGTAAAATCTAACAATTGTGATATTTATTGCATACGCTGGCTATACAAACAATCCATGTAGGATGAGGAACTTGGCCACACTATACTACTTAAACCTCTACAGACGAGACGACAAAACTTTCATTGACTAGTTACCATGGTAAAACAGTTTTTGACCACGGTAATTTGTAATTATGGGTCTTTCACCCAACCAAATTCACAGTTCCACTCCTACCCTTATGGAAAGAAAAAAATTACCATCCAACCGCCTCTGAAGAGGAACCCTTTTTTTTTTGGTCGGATATAAGGACCGTTAGAATTGATCACATGTTATGCACATAATAGATATTTTAAAGGTAAATAAGACTTTTACCTAGCCACCACCTCCTTCTACCCAAACCCAGCCGCAGGTCACCCTCTTCCCCACAAATCTGCCCATCCCTTTAACTCACCAACCCAGCAACCCAAACCATCCCCAAATCAAATTGCTGTTAACATTGGTGTCACTATTTCTATCTACCAGGCAATATGAGAATGGATGGCCATAAAGTGATTGAAGCTCAGAGGCAAAGGAGAGAGGCCCTCTCCCAAGTCCTAATAATCCTGCAGCCCCATTAAACAGACCTCTATTCTAATGGCCACATCCAAACATCTCCACTCTCTTAAACTCTGCCTTCCCAGTAGGTGATGTGAGATTCACAGTAAGGGTTTCAAGGGAAAAAATCACCAGTTGTGTTGGCACTGTCCCCATACCAGTAGAAATAGGGTCATGTTTGCTTCTCAGCCTTGCAATGTTGAGTAGGATCCAGGCAGCTTATGTCTAGAAAAACAAGCATAGCAAGGTGCACATTGAACCCAATTAAGATCACTACCAGTACAAAGTATCAAAGAGGAGTGGGTAGCTGACATTTCTCGGACCGTTTGATCAACCCTCCTTCCCCAATCACCCAATCCTCCGTCCCCACACACTCAAATGAGGACTGGTTTGTTTTTTTTGATGAGTTGATTTATCTAAAAAATATTTTATATGAATTTTCCAATTTCTCCTTAATTTTGATGGAGACCAATGATGCAACATGAGATCACAATGAAAGACGGCCATAACAATTTTACGACATGAGAAGTAGGACCTTATTTGGGGGACCATTGATACAATTTTGCCTAAGAAAAAAGAAAACACAAAGATGCGCATTCACAGGTGTGAAGAAAATACAAAATTTCACGTTTACAGAGAGCTATGACGAGTAAAAGAAAGAAAAAGAAAAAGGAAAAAACAGTAGTCAAAAGCAAGAACCCAAAATACCTAAGCCTACGTATCCAATTCCAGGAAAAAACTGACTCTACAAAGTTTGGTAATGCTTTCATAAGAAGACATCTCACAGCAGATTTGTACAAAATGTCCATATAAATCATGTTTCTTGCACAATGATAGGATTTTAGATAGAAGTATGATCATCATTTACAGGCCATCAGCATGGAGTTGATAACATGCATCAGAAGTCTAATACTTGCGAGCTCGGCACTAGAGATTGTAGGCAAGCTATGTTGATGGTGCAGTATCTGATAAACTTGCTCAAAGACGGGCCGCACATGCACTGCAATCATTTGGTTTACTGGGTTTATGGCAGCCGCCACATCTGTCATCCACGCAACTTTTCTCGATGTATCATTGCTGATATCACAGGCCAGCTGTTGCAAAAGAGAGAGAAGCACCCCTTGGCTAAGAGGAAGAGGATTCAGCAACAATACCCCATGCAGATCAACCTAGAAAAGGTGGTAACAAGTTGTCAAGCAGATAGTCCATCGCAAGCTCAGATAAACACAAAGGAATATCATCCAAAGTATACTATACCTGAGAGCACAACCACGATACGATGGTCACATCACTTCTTTGTAGAGCTCCAGTGAAAGCCTCCTCATACTTCCGTTCAGAAACCAACCTAGACAGCTCCTTTGTTGGATCCAAAGGCACCTCAACCTACCATGCATAAACAAAATGCTTCTAATAATTAAAGTAGCCAACCAACCGACATCAGATAAAATATAATATTTGGATTTAAGATGGAACAAACCTTCTCAGATAAAATATAATATTTGGATTTAAGATGGAACAAACCTTCTCATGGAGACCACCCAAAGGTCCATTGGTTAGTTGTGTGACCAGGGGATTTACTGCACTTGAGCTTGTTCGTGCAGCTGCAAGAGCTATTAGCTTACGTTGACCATCAGCCACTTCGCCGCTTAAGGTTTGAGTCACCGATGATGCAGAACTAATAGCTTCCTGCAAATATGCCAAAATAAATAAATAGAACATCCATTAGTGCACACAAAACTATGACCACAGTAATCAAGGCAAAGGCAAAATAACATATTTGGCTCCCTGTTATTTGAATTCATTCAAGGCCCCCAAGGATTATACCTCTTTTGAGTGTACAAGAAGGGAAGTTTTCCACAAAAATTATCTAAAAGAAAATGATTGGACATACACACCCTTAAAGCAAGTGCCAGTGGCGAATGTGCAGAATCAAAGTGTTGTTGTGCCGCATTTGTATGTTCTAACATTCCTTTCTGGAACGTAGCATCTACTTGCTCAAACATGGCCTTACATGACTTCTCAAATGCAGGTACCACTGAAGCTTCCATACTAGACTTAAGAGCATCCTAATTTGCAAAGGTCAAAACATTAGTACAGAAGTTTTCCAAACCAAGGTAACGCCTTAGATATTCAGATTAAAAATTGAAGGACATTAACAAGATGACATAATACATACCTGAAGAGCTTGTTTGCCAGAAGTTTGGAACTGCGCCTGGATTTGCCTGGAAACAGTTGCTTCAAGTTTTGAGTTAACCGATTTTTCCAATTGATTAACGGCCTTATCACCAACTCCTCTCTGCCACACAAGCATCAATTAGATAACTATACACCAACTTTATTATAGAATGCGTCAGATCATTTAAAATTCTAACCTGGAAGGAATCAGAAATAGCTGGAGGTATTGCTTTCTCAATAGCTGGAGTTATAGCACGAGCAACAGCTGGTCCAATAACCGCCAATTCCTTCTTCACCATTTTCTCTAACATGACTGGAAAGTCCTTGTTCATGAAGTTATTGATCAAGCTAGTTATTTGCTGATTACGGTCTCGCAATAATTTCTCATTCTTTGCATTCTCTTCTTGAAAACGAGCCCATAAAGCATCATTATTGGCCTTTACAGCCTTCTCCATACTCCGCCCAAGAGCCGCCTCTAATCTTCTCCCCTCCTTTGTAACTGGGACTGCAACCATCATTGTCATCTGCTTTTGCAGTTCTTTCTGCATAGTCAGTAGCTGTACAAATGACAAAAGAGCCACAGTTAAGAAAAGGATGATGCCAAATAAAGACAGGTCCAGAGTACACATCTACCACACAAGTAGCAATAAGCAAACATACAACTTCTTCACTTTTTCCAAAGTATACAAAAATGTGAAATAGGACAAGGAAAACCATATCAAGACGAAGGAAAGGAAAGAATTATAAAATAGTTCATACGTCATACACTCATGTACGGAAATTAGCAATCACCTGATTAATCGTATCCTGCATGGCCATAATTTGAGGAAATGCAGCTTCTGCAGAGGGGGGGCTTGAACTCCCTCCTGGTTCATTGTTGGAATCTATTGAATTGAGCACACTTGGTGATGGGGAAGATTGACCTGATGCTTGAGAGTTTTTCCACTTCTGTTTTTTCACTTTTGTAGTTTGTGTATGCGATTGAAAAACTGGTGGGGTGGTACATGGCCCAGATACATCTTTTGCAGATTCCTGGTCTTCGTCTCCAGCATTAGACTGGGCCAGTGGTTCTGTCATGCTGGAATCATCACCTTGCCGAGCTTCATCTGTAGTATATGTTTCGGCTGATATTGCACAGCATTCTCGGGCCATCTCAATTCCAAGATCTGATGCCTGGGAGCAAAAGAATTTTTCCTTGTTTTCTGAAACAACATTTTGAGGTTCTCCTTGAGATCCAAATTCATCATTTTGAGTAGATCTTGCTTCACCCACTACTTTAACCTCCACCTCAGCATTACCCATATCACTGTTAACAATCACATCTTGGATATTTGCCTCCCCTTCATTCTTGCTGTCAATAGGATTAGTACCTTCAGAAGATGAAGCAGCCATTAAAATCTCAGAGGGAGTTATAAGATGGGTTGGATGTTTGAACATGATAGGAGGATTGAGCACACTAGATAAATCATCTTGTCCAACTTTCTGCTCAATATTTCTTGAATCATCATCCACTGCAGGCACATCTGACAAGTTTGAACGAACACTGTCCAATTGCCTGTCAACTGAGTAATCATTGACTTGTTGGTCTCCACCATGCTCATTGAGTGTGCGACCCGGTTCAGAGCCATCTGTTGGACTTCTTAAACCAGAAAGTTTCCTAGACAACCTAGGACTCAAGGGAATAGGCGGTGATGCAACAAAAACAACATCTGAATCACTAGTAGCTGATGCCATTGCAACAGGTCTTGATTCTGTACTTGAAGTGGTAATATCTTTCGAAGTGGTTGCCTCAACAGAACTAGAGCTTACAGGATACCTCACGGAAACTGCACCCTCAGAACTACTATCTTGTATGGTTTGTTTAAGTGCCGAATTTGAATTAGCTAGCAGCATCTCTGTGGGTTTACTTCCAGATAGATCCAAAGCAAATCCTTCAGCCCCTGATGGTTCACGTGAAATATTGGAATCTGACTTTTCTAAACCCACATTATCCAGAGGTGGAGGCAAGCACTTGGATAATTCCAGAGCATACTGCTGAATGGCTAGTGTCTGGACACAATAAACCTGGACAATCTGTTCACCATGAGGTGAAATACTTGTCCCGGTAAAACTCAAAATAGGCATGGTAACAGTAAATTCTGCAATATAATCCATGCGCGTTGCTGCTGGATCAGGACCAAATTCTAAGTGCACAGCATAAATAGCATTCTTCTTAGCATTTGCAAGTAAGAGAAGGCCAGCCTGTGACAAAGCTATGACTTGATTAAAGAATGCCTCCTCAACCCGGGGTTCAGCAGAACTCTTCAACTCTAATGTCTGAGTACATTTCCATGATTCAGCATCACTGGGAAGTAGCCAGCCTTCTTCACTCGCCGAGGACCAGATCTTCACTTCCCGATTAAGTGGCCCCTGTAGAACAATTTTATATAATTACTACAAAATATTAGAGCATTCTTTTACCGAAAGTAGACTGCAAAAACACAACTATACACCACCTTATCATACATGTAAAGAAATCAATGACCATTTACCACTGTGATAAGTATAATATGATCTGGCTGGTGGGGAGCTGTCACAAATGTAGATGAATAAACAGGATGGCCGTCATAGGGTCTCAATACTAAAAGTGGTTGTGCCTTGCGATCTTCCCATATCTTTATCTGTAGCAAGAAATACATTTTGTGTGGAATCAGCAAAAACTCTTCCGACTTGTATCAATCAGAAATATTGAAGGAAAAGTGTATGGATGCATGCCAGCATATGCTCTTGAATTATAAACAATGATTATTTCTCTACCAAAATGCACCTCTGTGTAACACGGCTCTCAACCACCCATCATATCCATTAGACAATCATAAATGATAGATATCCTATCAATACTCAAACTGAAGTTGAAGTAGAGACACAATTCTCAGTGCCACTATGGGAATAGGAATTCCCTCTACAAAGGTAGAACGCATTATGGGGAAGAAAACTGGATCACACTATAATGATTTGACCACCCACATCATATTAAGAAAAATGCTTTTTACAGAAATTTTCAATGTCAACATAGATAGCCAAAAGGTGGAGATCTCCAGATCTTGACCAGGAAAAATTAAGGGAAAAAGAGGGGCAGATGAAAGGGAAGCTCAGGCATGAAAATTCTACCCCAAACCTAGACCAAAATCCCGTATAAATCATAAAGCAAGTAGTCAAAAGCATACACGGGAAGCTACTGCAGGTAAGGTTCACCTCAAACATAGACTATATAACCCATAAATTCAACAGTAAAAAAGATGCAAAGGAAGTTAATGTATGTAAAAAATTACCACAAATATTGAACAAAATCCATATGACTCATAATTCAAACAGTCAAGTTGTTGAATTCCTGCATTATTTACTCACATAATACAAACAAACACAATATTATCCTTGTTTTCTTTCTACTTTCCAAGAGGAAAAGGCCTCTCATATGAATTTGAAATTGTCGGAACTGCTGATTACTCACTTCTCATGCTTCAAAGTTGTCATATTATTCTAAGAAAATTACCACAGTTGAAACTGTGAAACTTAGTCAAACTTTTATTATCTTCCTCACTACTGTTCGTTCACAATTATTCTTTTTTTAAAAATAAATGAAAAATCAACCTACCATGTCCAAGATAAATACTATATCCCAATTCATACCAATTTCTTTAATGATATAAATGCAAATGCTAGATAACAAACATATTCTTCTATGACGCAAAAATGCATAGGTTAACAAGGTACTTTTCCTCAAATTTGTTTCCACTAAACCAGATGCAATGCAGTTTAAAGTTTTGCTACTTGTGCTACAAGATAATATGCAAAGTGAAACAAAGAAACTAAAACAAAGATCCCAAAACGGTGAAAGTACATACTGTTCCATCCATAGAAGCAGAAACCAGACGAGTGGTCATCCATTGGCACATTGACAAATCAGTCACTTCTCCATCATGTTTACCAACAAATTGGACTCCATCAATCAGCTTTTCAACAGGACACTTGAGAGGCTCATCTGCAGAAGGGACTTCACCCTTCACGACTTTAGTAGTATCAATTCTTAATACACGCTTTCCAAACCCAACTACCAAAACCTCCTGTAAGATTAGATTTTACAATAGTCATAAACACATATTATCCAACAACTTGATAGCCAAAAATAAGAAATGATTGACTGGCCATTGAAAGGATGGAGCTATAACTGTTGATTAATAATAGGCGTTAAAAGAAAGAATTACTTGTTTATGGCAGTGCCAACAAACTCGTGGATGAACAGCTTCCCCCTCTCCAACTATTTGAATGGCAATAACAACCTTTCCTGTGATTTGTGGTGTACCTTCTTCATCTGGACCTTCAGAAATCTTCCATACAAAAAGCCGTCCTTCTACACTCACACTGCAAAAATGTATGTCAAATAAAACAGCGACAACTAAAGGAAGAAAATAAAGAAATATGGTAAAAGATCTACCTAGCCAAAAGGTGAACATCCTCAGCAAAGAAAGCCATGTCTGTGACCCTCTGACAGAACAAGACATCATTTAGATCAACGAGGTACTAAAAACTTGTAATGCGTTCACACTTTACACAAACACCATTTAATGCAACATAGATCACAGAAAACAAATTTTATTCCACCGCTCTTCTTTACATAAATATATGATCTCCCAAAGTTATTAGGTTACACTGAATATAGTCAATGATTTTAACCAAACAAGAGTACACTCAATATGTCAAGCTATTTCAAATTATATCATTTTTCACGCAGTGAAATTTCCAACACTTCAGTACTCTAAACACTAGTCCTAGAACTTCACTATCTCCAATGATTTAACTCACATTACCATTTCTCCATACAAGCTATGCATAATAGCACATGAAGCTAACTAACTTTTGAGGCCATCAGAAAATAGGAAAGAATCTAAATTTGTAATCGTCATCTATGCAAAGCATCAACACCGGAATAGCAATCATTCATTTTTTATTTTTATTTTTTTTGGAAAATTAAAGAGCACATAACTAATCCAAACACAAATAAGTGAATACAAACTACTACATAAGATTTGAATTAAACCTGTGTATGAGCTCGAAACAAAGATCTCAATGCAGTGTGTATATTCAAAACCCGAATGTTTCCCTGCTTCAATCCATAGCATATGTACGACTTATTAACAGCAATTTGGCGGCCCAGCACAAGCTGAGGATCCGAACCATACTTGGTAATCGGCGTAACTTCAAGCTGTGGCTGAAACTCACCCTGCAACCTAACATCCACATCGTAAACCACATTATCACCAATCAAATGCCTGCCTTTAGGGAGCTTATTGCTCGGCATTCGAGTGGGGCCAGTGGGTGGAATCCCCATAGGGATAGTGGGCACGATCGAGACCCCTGGGGGGACGGATAACTCGGGCAGAGCAGCCGACAACTCTAGATTGCCAGATGGAGCGCCGAGAAGCGCCATGATTCGAGCACCCGAATTGGGGTTCGAATTGGAGGTGCTACTGTTGTTGTTGCTAGGGTTGGAAGGGGCCGTGGCAATGTTGTAAGTAGAGGGGGGTTGGAGGGGTGGCGTGGGAAATGAGAGAGACCTCTGGTGGAGCAAGTGGTGGTCTTGAGGAGAGTAAGGGATTTGGGGATGGTTACTGTGGGGGTGGGCCTGAGGGTGAGGGTGGTATTGGAATTGGTGGTGGTGAAACGGTGCCGTCTGGGGAGGGTACGAGTAAGGGCCAGAGGGCGGGGGGAAAGAGGCGGGTGGGATTGGGAACGAAGAGGAACTCAAATTAGGGTTAGGGTTTTGGTTTGAATTGTTCTGGGTTTGGGATTGGGGCGAGAGTGGCGTTGGGTTTGTGGGTTTAAAGAATTTCTGCATGTCAAAGGGTTGGGGTTGCTGCTGGGGCGGTGGATTTGGATTCCCAGAAGAAGCCATGGGAGAACAGCAGATCTATATATCTCTCTGAAAGTGAATTGCAATTGCAGAGTGGGATTCGATTTCCTTCTTCTTTTGGTTGTAAGAAAAGGGAAATGGATTAGAGAGAGAGAGATGGGAATTGGGAATCAGGGGATTTGCAGAGTGGGATCTGAATAGAGTGAATGAGCAAAGATGAGAGAGAGAGAGAGAGAGAGAGAGAAGAGAGAGAGAGAGAGAGAGAGGAGGCCTTGAAAAGCCGAAAATAATTAAAACCCAATGAGGAGGAGGACTTTGGAGTGAAGAAGTGGGGACTTGGAAGAGACCAAATATAAATGAAAAAAGGTGATCGAGAATTTATGAATATTGCAGTTTGGGCTTGGAGCCTTTGGAATATACCAATGGCCACCCTATATTTATTTACGTATATGACGATGATATTTTTGTGATATTTTCCTCTCTTTTTTCTCATCTTTGATAAAAATTTAATTGGAAATTATAAAACTACTCCACGCAATAAAAACTTGTAGCTACTTTTTCTTAGAATTTTAGAAACAAAACCATCTCGAGACCTAATTAGATGCATGCTCAAACTTCTTGGGTGTAGTACAACCATCTCGAGCGTACATATAAACTTATTTCACTATCTTTTAAAAATTCTCAAATGAATTTGTTATATTTTTTTTATTTTTTGTTAGTGAATTGGTTAGTTTGATAATTGCTTTTTCGGTAAGAAATTACGAATGATGGGACATGTAGTTGTGATTTTTGGATTTTTGTTTTATTCAAAAATCACCTTTTGTGCTTTAAAAAAAATTAAAATGAAAAAACTTTTGTCATAATAATGTTCCGTAGGGTTACCTTTGCTGTGTCATGACCGTCGACAAAAGAATTGGGCTGCAGGTTAGATGGCTGCTTTTTGGGCTTACTCTTAGTAAATTTTTTGGCCTGGGCTTAATCTTACTAAATTTTTTGGCCTGGGCTTAATCTTAGTAATTGTTTTGGTCTGGGCTTAATCTGAATATGGGTTGCGGATTTTAGAAGCTTTCCGAGGCTGTCTTATTAATGGGCTCCAAAAGGAGACCCATGTGTAACTTATTAATGGGCTTCATAGAACTTTGGTATTCATTCTAATTATTTCTCTTATTAATGAGCTCTAAATAATTTAGAAGGTTCTTTTTCATTGGGCCAGCAGTGTCTATCCCAATGAAAAAAATGACATTTTATTACGTATCAGTAGTATTATGTTCGAACTTCTATAACACCTCTATAATGTGTGTAAGAAAATCTCTCTCACACTTCGTAACTTTGGCCAAAAGAAAAAAAACAATTAATTACAACAAAGAAAAACGATTTAGGATAAGTTGAAACTTCGAAGAAAAAATTATGGGTTCGTACTTAGGCCTAATATTTAATTGAAATAAGTTGTTGGAGAAGAGTATGGTGCAATTAAAGAGACCAAATTTTATCGTCAAATGTGTTATTATGTTACGTTATTCATCCAAATTTGGGCCTACCAAAATTCTATGAAAACACTCCACGTCATCAACGTCCAAAAGCAAACCGTCTTTCTTGTTTAGAGGAAAAGAGGAAAATAACAGATACCCTTTTATTTTGCTTTCTATTATCCAACCCATTAAAAAGGCAAAAATTCGAATCCCATATACCCATATGCATTCATTTTGCTTTCCTTTTAAGCGAACGATACCCATTAGCGTCAAAGCGTTTCCATTCTCCATCGCCGATAAGGACGTCGAAAGCCCTACTCCCCCCACATTTATCAGAACCCAGATAAAAACCCATCTCCCAAATCCCAAGATCTCAAACAGCGAACCCTTTTTCTGGGTCTGAAATTCCAGGGAAAAAGAGATTCGAAGCACTCAAAGTGAAGCAAAGATGTGCTGCTGTCCAAGCAGAGTTTGCATGCTGTGCACTTGTTTGATACTGGTGGTGGTTTTGGTGGGGCTTTTGTTTGGGTTTGGAGTGTTCAAGAATGGCTTCCACAAGATCAAAGATACTGTGAATTTCTGTGATCCGAATGTTCATGGATCTTATTGTGGGTCTACTGGAAGACCCTTCTTGGGTTACACTGCACCTGCACCTTTCTAGGGGGGTTTCTTTAATTCTCTTGTTTTTCTATGTAATTTGTTTATCCTTTTCTGTTCTTGGTTTTATTTTGAATTTTTAGTTTTTAGGTTTGGTTTTTTATTGCTGGTAATCTGGGTTACTGGGTCTCATTGCAGCAGCAGCTGCTGCTGCACTAGGGATTTGGGTTGTTCTTGGAATTTAGGTTTATTTGTATTTTGGCCCCTTCCAGTTTATTATTCTATTGGTTATGTTTATTTTAGTGGACCTTGATTTGTGTGTGGCAGATTCCTCTGATACTTTTTGGATATTAATTTGATTACAATATGTCAAGATTATAATTTTTTTCTTCCAGTTTTCAGCATTGAACTTTTAAATTTCAAAAGAAGAAATCTGGCTTTGCACCACACTATATTCTCATCATTCAATAACGGTCACAAAGAGCCTTGAAGCTCTCAAGAAAATTATGGGTTTTTGGCACAACATTTTAAGCCTCTTCTCTTCGCATTTTGGTTTTTGCGTCAACTTTTATTCCCATGAGAAAGAGAATGGTACATTATATTAATAAATATAATCTCAATATACTATTTGCTAATGTAGATATTGTCTCGATATATTATTGATAATGTCGATTTTATCCTATTATTTCAATAGCAAATGACCTTTGCAATGACATCATAAAACATTAGTATTATGCAGATATTGTTAATTTGCTTCAATAAGAGCCCTTTCGGTAACGTTTTCGGAGAATATTTTCTGGGAATGAAAATAAGAAAATGAATTTGCATTTTTATGATTTGAAAATGGCGTATGGTAGATTAATTGGAAAACATATTCAAAAAATAAAAACAGTAAAAACGTGTCTGGTAAGACAACTTGAGAATAATAATATGTGAGTTATTTTTCATATATATTTTCCCTAATTTTTGTTCTAAAAAATATTTTAAATAAAGGCTAAAATTATTATGAGTTAAACAATGAGAAATGTATAATTTGAGAATAATAATGTATAATTAAAAAAATTCTAATGTTAAAAAAACCTAGATAATAAAATTATATTATCTTTAATTTAAAATAAATATAAAATTAAATAATATATGATGGTTTTATCAAAAAAATTATTATACACTAGTGTAACAAAATAAAATAATGAAGTGCAACAAAAAAAATGAAAAAATAAAAATGAGACCAACAAAAATAAAATAAAAAAAGCAATCAGACCAATACATTGGGTAGAAAATGAGAATGATAATTTGGTGTTTTCAGTTTTTGTTTATGAGTTTGAATTTGTTTTCAAAAAACTAATTCCAATAAAAATAAAGACGACATACCATACCAAACACGTTTTTGGTAGAAAATAAAAACGGGGTCTTGAAAACGTTACCCAATGACCCCTAATAGTATTAGTTGAGAACTTTGCTAAGCAAATTGTGGTTTTTGAGAGCATCCTCTATAATTTTCTATTATGTGCAAAAAGGAAAAATAGACGCTAAGGAAAGATAAATAGAGGTTGCCCATGTGTTTGGTCGATCTAAGATTCAGAATTGGTGGGTTAGTTTTTGGTTTTCACTTGGTAGGTTCCTTTTCGTGTTTGTGGCTATTGGTAGCTTCTTTTTTATTATTTTATTATTTTAAGATTTATACATTTCTTTATGAACATGGCATGTTGATTTGGGTTAAATTTTGGCGGAGTCCTTTTGTCACATTGCGATAGAACATCAAATTGTTGTTCATATGTCAGATCCTCTTGGGCAAGCTAGTAAACATCAACTAACATGGATGGAAAGTTTAAAGCTGTGGCTTTAGGGTTTGAGTTTTTGGGCCCAATTTGGATCAGTCTTTGGGCCTAATATTGTTCAAGTATGCGAATTGAAAAGAAAATGCAAATTCAACTTTTAGATTTTACCCAAGTGAAACGCACCACATTAGGAATAGGTCCTTAGGTTATGCTTAATAATTTCTCCACGAGAAGGACCAAATCAAAGTAACAAGCCAGTCAAAACATGTCAAGTTTGTTAGTTTTGCATAGAATTTACTTGGATTTGAGAAAAACAATTAAAAGACAATGTTCTTTTTACAAGATTTAATAGTGGCCACAAAGTCAGAATATTTTTTTTTTCTTCGGAAATAATTTGAAAGGCGTATAAGAAACGAGGGTATTTGTCAACTGATTTCTACAAATACGCGTATCATACAAAAATTTACTAATTATACTATTGGCGAATCCTTTAAAGCGAAAAACACATTGTCATAAGCATTTGCGTTCCCTACCTCCAGGGAATTCCAAGTTCTCGTGCAAAAAACCTTTCGTTTGGCCAAAGGGAAAAAGAGAAATCTTTTGTTTGGCCAAATACAAGACAAAGAAAAGAAAAAAGAGAGAGAGAGAGAGAGAGAAAACCCTCTTCTCTCTTCTTGGATCTTAATCTTAAAAAAAAACAGAAAAGAAAAGGAGAAAGAGAAGCAAAGATGTGCTGCATTGGGTGTCTTGCTAGAATTTGCATGTGCATTTTCTGCTCTGCGATCCTGACAATAGCAATCTGCTTGCTATTTGGGTTGGGGCCAGTGAAGAGGTTCACCATTATAAAGACCAGGCACTTCCTGGATAGCTGTGAGCCAAGCATGTATGGCTCACTGTGCAGGCCTGGAAGACCCTTCTTTGACATGGCGCCTCCATCCTTCTTGGATCAAGTTGCCCCTTCACCATTCTAATGGGTTTTCTTCTTGTTAATGTTATACAATATGTAATCTATTTGTTACTTTTTTTTTCTTTTTTTTTTGGTGGGGTTGCTAGAGGTTTGATTTTGTATTGTTGTTGGTAAAATATGGGTTTCAGGGCTACATTATACTTGTGGATGATAGATCAGAGATGATCTTGGAATTTAATAAAACTATTTTTACCATGTTTTGTATGCATGATTTGTATTGACCCCATTTGGAGGGATTATGTGTGAGTGTGTGAGGTTGTGCTTAGCAAAACATTAATTCCTTGTCAATTGAGAAAACTTCTCATGGCCCTGATGAAAAAGAACAAGAAGAAGAAAGGGTAATCTCCCTTATTATGCTCAACCATATCCATAATTTACTTCACCTAATTTAACCAAATAAAATTGGCCCAGATCATATTTCATACTGAAAAATTCATCTCTTTATAAATGTGTGTGTGTGGTTTTTTTTGTCAAATTGTTTGAGCTCACAAGTCTAGGGTTTACTTAATGTCACGGAATGAGGTTTTTTAGTTGTCCGTGATATTAGGAATCCTTCCACAAGCTAAAAACAAGATTCTTAATGGGTGGTTTTCAATTAATTGGAGGGCAAGGAAAGTGCCCATAAGCTCCGCCGCAAATACTTCCTCCCCACACTGCAAATTAGAACAGAAACTACGGAGAGATACATCCGCAACACGAGCTACTATAATTTTGACATGTTCCCTTACATGAAACGAAACTAGTATTGGAATTATTCCCCTAACTTCTTTAAGCACGCATGTGGGAGAACACGTTACACGAATGATTTTCTGATTTGGCCGAAAATAATATATGCACCAACAAAATTGAAATTCGTCGACGTATGTAAGATGACATGGTATAGTTGTTAACAACAACAAAAAGAAGAAGTTAGGATTAACTAACAGGAAGAAGAAGGAGGAGACATAATTTTGCACATCTTTAAATAAGAAGAAGATGGAAGGCAGCATTTTTGCATGAAAACTACAGGTATTGCATCAAGAAGAGAAAAAAAAGAAAAAAAGATTTGGAACATGTGAAGATAGTGAATCGTTGAAAGATCGATGTATGTGAAAAATTAAGGAAAACAAATGATATTTGATATTTGAAGTTATAACTAAAGTATAGTAAGTTAGGGACTAATTTGTTTAATGAACACGCAAATATCATTAATATAATAGTAAAAATTATTATAATTATTTTCTAGCACTTTTTTTTCAATATCATTATAACATACTTTTTTATATATATTTGTTATACAAAACGATATTGGGGGAGGAGGAATCAAACCCAAGACTTCGAGTGCATGGGTAAATACTCTTAACTACTTGAGTTACAATCCCTTTGAAGTAGAGATTTTCTATTTAAACTCCACACTTCTCTTAGTTCACCCAAATACTTAAATTATTAAGCTATAAGTTTTATTATTGTGTAAAAAGACAAAAAAGGTCATCCAACTTAATATTTAACCCTAGTACATCTATACACACATCCAACCACTCTTCATATTAAGTTTTAGAAAAATACAAACTCCTCTACATCGTATTGTCAGAGACGTAGAACATTGACGAGCATGTGCCTCTTAAAAATCTGCGTGGGAGCTAATAAAAAGACTTGTTGATTGCTTTTGTTTTCTTTTCTTTTTACATGATGTTTTGGTAAAGTTGTTCTCTTTCTCTAGAAAGTATTAAATTTCGGATTTTGGGTTCTATTTGTTTGTGTTTTTTTTTTTGCTGGGAATAGTAATTTTATTGTCACTTCTGGAATTCCAGTATGCATCTAAAATCTTAATCCTGCTACTGCTGCTTCAATAGTTGGGTCATTTCTCTTGTTGCTTTTCCACTCTGATAAAAGCTTCAATGTATCCTCCATTGATGCCCGATTAGATGGCCTACTCCTAATGCAAAGTATAGCAACCTCAAGTACCAATTTTATATCCTCTCAAAGTATATGCCTAAAGCTTCAGTACATAGTGTTTCAATGTTTAAAAATTCTAGATGGCATTCTGAGGTAGAAATCAAATAAGAATCACATATTAAGCACAAAAAATTTAACAATCTATAAATTAACATTGCCAACAAATCAAGTGTCTGTCAAATAAGAACGTACTTCCTCTTCTAAGGGTAGCTTGTGGGGTTTAAATAGAAAATTTCTTTTATTTCTTATTTTTTTAGCTTGGGGTGTATTTAAAGGTAGTTTGGGAAGATATTGGGGTTTTCTTAGAAATTGAGAAATTTAAATTAAAAGTTGGGGTAAACTTAGAACATAGGGTGAATTAAGAGAAGTGTGAGGTTTAAATAGAAAATCTCTTGAAGTATATAGCATACTCGAGCCTCTGCATTAAGCATTGCTGCATTTGTGTGCATTTACTAAAATCTTTACCATTTGATTAATCTAATGAGGTTAATTAATCCACATTAGCATAGTTATATTATCTTTTAAAAAAATCACATGTTGTACTATATCACCCTTTTCACAACCTCTCTCTCTCACTGTTAATTTCGCTTGCCATAGAATAATCAATACTTGGGGTATAACCATACTTGTGTGTGCTAACATATGAATATGGTTTGAATGTATTAGGTTAACTTTATTCTTCTTCATAAGGAGGTATATATAAGAGTTTATAGGCTGCTATACAAGGAATTAGATATAGTAAAGAATTAGGAAAGTATCTCCTAATTATACAATAATTTATCAACTATATAAAAATAGGAAAGTAAATCCCTTAATTAATCAAGGAAGTAAATCTCCTTGATTAATTAGGAGACCCACGTCAGCACTCCTCCTCAAGTTGGTGCATATATGTCACTAATGCCCAACTTGATGAAGTGAGTCATGAAATACTCTTCCACAAACAGCTTTGGTTAAGATATCTGCCAATTAATCTTCTGATCTTACGAATGGTAGGCGGATGATCTTCTTCTCAAATTTTTTTCTTTGATAAAATGTCTATCCACATCAACATGTTTAGTTTGATCATGTTGAACTGGATTATGGGCAATATCGATGGCTGACTTGTTATCGCAATGTAACTCCATTGGCTTTCCTGGCTTGAAACCCAATTCTGTCAATAGTCTTCTGATCCATAGTAATTTACAAACTCCGTGAGTCATTCCTCGATACTCTGCTTCAGCACTAGACCGAGAAACCAAATTTTGTTTCTTACTCTGCCAAGTGACTAGGTTACCTCCCACAAAAGTACAGTAACCTGAAGTAGAGCGTCTATCTGTAATAGAACCAGCCCGATCAGCATCTGTGTATCCAGCAACTTCAAGATCTCCATTTTTTGAGAATATTAATCTTTTCCCAGGGCCTGACTTTAGGTATCTTAAGATCCGATCAACTGCATTCCAATGAGAAACACTGGGCGATGCATAAACTGACTAACCACACTCACAACATATGCAATATTTGGTCTTGGAGGACGTATGAAAAGTAGGACTTTGGTGGTGGTGATAGAAGCATGAGTCTGGGTAGTCAGGTCAGCAGGATTGACCGCATGCTTCTATGAGTTTGCAATAAGATGGAGAATCGTATAGGTTCCTAACATCGCAGCTGAAGTAAGATGTGATATGAGAAGATGAGGAAGGTGATGTGAGAAATTTGATGTATGAATTTGATGTAGGAATTGGATTTAAGAGGTATGTGTATAAGATTTGAGGGTATGTGTTTAGAAATTTGGATAAGAGGATTTGAGGACTTTAGATTTGAGGGATTTGGATTTGGGAAAAAATATGAGGAATTTGATTTAGGGTTTTGGATTTGAATATGAGAAATTTGAGATAAGGGTTTAGAGATAAAACAACTTCTCTTCACTCCCTCTCTCCCTTTGAAGAGAATGGGTCGTCAGAGTAAAGAGATATGCAATATCTTCAATGGGGATACGTCAATAAACATATCATTTTCACTCCCCCTCCCCCTTAAGAAGAGGGGAGGAGAGCACTTAAATTTCAAGAAGAACGCAAGCATAGGTCACAAGAGAACCAGGCTTTGATACCATGTTAAAATATGAATATGGTTTGAATGTATTAGGTTAACTTTATTCTTCCCCATAATGAGGTATATATAAGAGTGCTATACAAGGAATTAGATATAGTAAAGAATTAGAAAAATATCTCCTAATTATACAATAATTTATCAACTATATAAAAATAGGAAAGTAAATCCCTTAATTAATCAAGGAAGTAAATCTCCTTAATTAATTAGGAGACTCATGTCAACAGTGTGAAAGTTGAGGAGAAATTGAAAAGTACGTGAAATTGAATTGTTGTAGGAATTCGTTTTGGGAATTCTCTTTTATCAACACATAACTAACTTTATATTAATCCATTATTGATGCTTACCAATTCTCTAGCTTTTTAAATTTGATTTCTTCGATTTGCTGATTGGTTTTGCATTTATTAGCCTTATAATTCATTAGGTACATGGTTTTGTTTCTTGTTTGCACATGGGGCTCAGATAAGGAGGGGTTGGGATTAGACCACTAGAGAGATGACAACCATGGAAATAAGAGTTTTGGAAGAGGGTTTCTCATAAGAGACGTGAGGCGGGGAGGGTGCGAAAGGGGAAGGGGAAGATTGCGCTCATTAAAAGTAGGGAAGAGTAATTGATTCGGTAGAACATGTGATTTTTAAGATAATATAACTATACTGATGTGGATTAATTAACATCGTTAGATTAATGAAATGGTCAAGATTTTAGTAAATGCACACAAATGCATCGATGTTAAATGCAGAAACTCGAGATCTGCATACTTTGTATAATAAATACAAATTTGTATTAAAATTCTATTTTTTTTTTACTTAGCAAAGTTCATTAGTGTATTTCTATTAACTTATAATACTTAAAATTAAATCATTGTTTTTAAAAAATAAAAGAACACAATCCAATCATTCAAGATTTATTTTTCAACCGTTCAGATCAAGCATTTGTATGGTCATTATGCATTTTATTGATGCACACATTTACTCTCCCTCCCTCACAAAACAAAGGGTATATACACCCTACCCTATATATAGATATATCAATATCCTCTCATATATCATAATTTCCCCACATTTGGAGAAGTCTCCAACAACATCCGATAAAATTGGAACGATATAAAACCAGAATTCCCCTACATTTTCCAAAACTCAAATGCCCCATTTCATTTCACAAAATTCTCCCCAGATCTCTCAGAGAGGAGCCTTTTGATTTTTTGGGTCTCAAAGCAAGTAAAAATGTGCAGGTTGTGCGTGTGCTGCATGTGCATATTAGTAATCTTGCTATTCATCGGTGTGTTATTTGCGGTCGGCCCTTTGACGAAGCTGAGGCATCACTTCATCATCAAGCAATCTGTGCATCATTTCTGCGATCCAAATGTTCATGGCTTTTTATGTAGGCGTAGTGGAATGACTAGAAAACCCTTATTGGGTTACACTGCACCTCCACCTTAATTTCTAGCTTAATTAGGGTTTTGTTTCTTTATTCTCTGACGCATTATGTAATGAATCTGTCTCATCTTTCTTTGTTATTATTTGAATTTTAGTTCTTAGGTTTTAATTTTTTATATATGTTAATCTGGGTTTTTGGGTTACAATTTACATTGGTTATAGATGTAAGGATTGTTCTTAGAATTTATATCCTCTTCGATTTATGTTTATTTTTGTTTTTTCTTTTAAGTCACATATATGGACGACAATTCTCCTCTCGTATTCGTGAGGCTTCGCACCTAATGAGTATGGTAGGAAGAATAAAAATTCGGTATGGGGACTAGTTTGGGAAAACTTTTAGGTATGGTATTTGGGACGGACCGGAAATGGTATCATTGTTATCAAGTAATACTATTATTGTTAAGAGTATATATGGTAAATGTAAAACACCCTATTAAGGCCCACTTCTATTAGAGAGGTGGTTAGTAAATTAGTCAACAAATTTTGTACAAATAGTATTATTATTATCTCAATAGATCCAATTTGTTTGGTATTTATGGTTTTCTATTTAGATTTTGGCAGGTATCAATTTGTTTAGGTAATCCATCCATATTTTTAATTAACAAAAATTGGATTGATCCATATATCGGGCGCATAATCAACCCCGATTCGCTCCATTACTATTATTACATATGGGGAAGAGGATGAAGCATTTTATAAATACATTTATTTTTCATTTATTGGGGAAGAGGAAGAGGATGAGGCGTTATATAAAGCAATAGTCTATTAAAAATCACATAATTAAAAACATAACATTAAACTTTTTTTAAATATAAAAATAAAATAGACTAAAAAGAAAAATTAAAAAATAAACATAAAATAAGAATCCATATCTAACAAAAAGTCTCTAAGGATAGGACAAATGATAGAATAAGAAGCTGAAAAAAAAAAAATACAACTAAGGAAATAAGGAAATAATAATTTGTTTTAAACAAATACAAAAAAAGAAAAGCAAAAGAATACAACTTCCTTTTAGAGAAAGCAAAGTAGGACGGAAAGTTTTGGTATCCAATCAAACGAAAGCAAACTTCAAAAACGTCAAAAGTTAGACGGGTGCAACTAATTCGTAGCACAGACGACCCTTTTCTCTTTCTTCTCCAAGTGGGACTAGAGGACCAAAGTAAACAAAACAAAGCTCCTCCATATCCAAAGCCGAAGCTCGAATTCGATATAAAAGCTACAATACATTTGCACAACTTCTTCAGCAATTAACTCCATTGAAGAAGACTCGCAGAGATCCAATCACAGATGAAGATCACTGTAATGACCGCGGACGAACAGATTCTCAACTTAGACGTGGATCCCCACGAAACTGTAAAACCCTAATTTCAGCTCAACAAAACCTCAATTACTTGCATGCGTATATATCTCTCTGTAATTTGGGGTGTGTTAGTTCATATTGCTGCTCTGTTTTGTTTAATTAATTTGGAAGTTCTTTTTTTTTTGTGATAGGTTGAAAATGTGAAAGCTCTGCTGGAGGTGGAGGTGAGAATTTCTTTACGTAAATTTTTAAGTTTTATTTGTAGAATTATAAATTCGTTGGCTACTATGAAAGTATGGGGAAAGATACTATTCAATTGAAGTAAATTTTGGATCTTTCTTTACTTGGGGACTCAGGGGAACAAGTAAAGAACCGAAATATAATTGCAGAATTTAAAATTCGAAACTTTTTTGGGTTTGAAAACTAGTTTAAGTTAGCTAATTAATTAATTAATAGATGAATGTAAAGTGAATGTGTGATTTGTTTTTACAATGCATATAAGCAGACGCGGGTGCTGCTTCAGCAACAGCAGCTGCTATATAATGGGAGGGAGATGAGGAATTCTGAGAAGCTGAGTGCCCTTGGCGTTAAAGATGAAGACTTGATAATGATGGTATCCAATGCTGCACCGAGGTATAGTTGACCCACTTCATCATTTACAATTGTTCTCTTTGTTTTTGTCATTTTGTATTTTGTATTCAATTCCCTTTATGGTGTTCATGCATTTAATGGGTCTGTGAATATATTTCAGTGCTTCAGCCAATGCTTTGAGCTTCAATCCAGATGGGTCTGCGGTAAAC